>NC_061121.1:15510449-15563662 GCF_002878395.1 Capsicum annuum
ACTTTCTCTTTCTTTCTTTCCTTTTTATTCACAATTTCCTTTCCATTCAAACTCCCAAACCTCCATTCTTTTACCTTTTTCGATACTTCAATTAATCTTTCTTATTTCATAAATTTCGTATAAAATCTCCAAAAATCTGCATTCAATTAGCTTCCTATAATTTTTTTCCATTATAAATTTGCTCAAAATTGATACAAAATAATGGCTTCAACTTCAGTTTTAATTTCAATAATGATAAAATACGGAGGTCAGTGGATATCTGATGTTGAATTTAAGTGTAGCAATGTGGTATAAAAGAGTATCAACTGAGTATAGAGATTGCATGTGCATGCAAAAAATTTCCTCTCCCTTTTTTAAAAAGTATATCAATGTAGTATAAAAGTGTATTAATGTGATAAAAAAATGTATTAAATGGGTATAAAGACTGTATATGCATCCATAGGTTCCCCTTTTTTTTTTTTTAAAGTGTATCAATGTGGTATAAAAGTGTATCAAACTGGTATAAAAGAATATCAATTGGGTATAGAGACTGTATGCATGTAAAGGTTCTACTTCTCTCTTTTAAAAAATGTGTATTAATCTGGTATAAAAGAGTATCTATTGGCATATCCTTTTTTTTTTTATCTTTACATGCATCAAAACATCTCTGACTCACCGTGATTGAGTCAGCCTCTAAGAAGAACATCTCCGACTCACCGTGATTGAATCGGTCTCTGAGAAGAACATGGACCAAGACATAGTTTTTCACTTACGTTGATACCTCATTATTTTATTTTTTTCTTCTTCAAGTTTAAAGAACTATGACATTGCTTCAAGTACAAACCTGTATGTAATGATTCTGTAAAATAATCATCATTAACAATAAATTTGAGGTCAAAATTGACCGTTTTATCCGTTAATTTTAACTTTCCTTTATTTCCTATTTTTTGCTTCATATCCATAGTTTTCAATGCTCCAATGCAAGAAACAATAAATCAATTTTTGATATTGATCATAAAATGCAGTAGATTGATCGATGCATAATAGAGGAGAAAAAAAAAAGATTTGAGAAAGTATATTTAGAAAAGAAAAGTGATTTAAGAGTAACAACTATAAAGAACATTTAATTTCCTTAATTGTGTAAGGAGAGTGATTTTGGGCCAAGTGGCTAAAAAAGGAAATAAATTGGGTCGACTGGCTCCAATTGTCCGTATTCTCATAGTGTGGGCCATTTCTTTTTAAAATGGTCAGTTCATGTCCTTTTTCCTAAATATTATAACTAAAGGCCCAAGAATATATATATATATATTCTGAATATAAAAAAGTTATAAAAGTAATTAAAAAGTAGATTATAAGTAATATTTTTTTACGTATAAAAAATTAAAATTATATATGTATTATGTCGGTTCGGTTTGATTTTATTTTTGTTAATACCAAACCAAACCAAAAATGATCGGGTTTTTTATTTTTAACACCAAACCAATCATACCAAATCATAAGTTGATTTTTTTTCTCGATTTGGTTTGATTCATCGGTTCGATTTGACTTAACGGTTCAATTTGTACACCCCTAGATGACAGGAGAAGATGAAGATGAAGATGTGAGGATTTGGGGTCAGGTTAAAAAAGTTAATGAGGATATAGTGCACCAAAAGTTATCAATAATTTGTATATTCAACTTTAATTAGTCTTGATTGAGACACAACTGATTGCTATGGTAGTATTTCTACAAAATTTACTTACAATTTTTGTTTATGGATTGTCTTTGGTGTTTTCACTTAGGTCATTTATGCTCTATCTTACTATAAGATATAGCTTATTTGACTTTTGTTTGTTGATATCTTACCATAACATTTAAGATTATATTTAATTAACACATTGAGTTAGAAAAATGCAACAAAGCCAAATATTAAAATATTCTTTAGATATATAAGTCCATGTTGGATAAAGCTATTAGTTGAAGACACTAAAATCAATTACTTCGATATAAACCTTAAAGTGTTTCGTTGATGTGAATAGAAATGTATAAATTAGTATCAAGTTTACAAGAATATTTAGATTTAAATTAAAAGTTATTACTTTTTTGTATTGTTATAATTTTTATTTTGTATATATCTACTATTTAAAATATATCATTAATAATTTAAATTTTATATTAAATAACTTGGGATAAACATGCAATGCACGTTCCCATTGATTAGTACCCATAAATATATAAAGTATTATATTTATAATAGAAATATACAAAGTATATTATATATAAAGTTTATATCATGTATATACCATATACATACATATATAAATATACAAAGTATTAAGAAACATACTAAGCATATTTATAATATAAATATACAAAGTATGTTATATATGAACTATGAAGTTTATACCATGTATATATCATATACACACATATATAAGAATACAAAGTATAAAGAAACATACTAAGCATATTTATATATTTATGGTATATGATATAATATACCATAAATATGCAAAGCATGTTTTACATAGAAATAATTTATTCACACACAGTAAAATCTTTCGTGTATAAGAAAATTAAAGAAATAAATTAGTGGCACCCTAAAATTTAATAACAACTCATCATTTCCTATTTCTTAGGAACAGAAAATGAAGGAATAAATTAAATAAATTCCTAAAAAAAATAAATTTGTTTGAAAGATAATATTTGTAACCTAAAAAACTGGAAGCAGTGATCTGTTAATATAACATCCATATTTAAAATTTTCAAATATGAGAAACGGCTATTAATGTAAATATTATATATGTCATAATTGAAATTTATTAAATATGGTCATGTATGTGTAATTATTTTTATAATAGTGGCTAATTATGTTCTTTTCCATTAGTAGATAAATTTTAGTTGGGTGATTTTGATAGTTTGTAAAAGTTAGGGCATAAAATCATATTTTAAAAAGTTTTTTCAAAAGTCAAAAAAAAAAATTCAAAAAAGACATGGCCAAACACAACTCCAACTCCAATTTCAACTCTAACTTCGAAAAATTTTAGTTTTCATGGCCAAACGGCTACTTAGATAATGCACTACAATAATGCACTGTCCGTGTTTCTACAATTTTAATATTGGTGGCATTGTATCTTTAGAAGTCGTTTGGTGTGAGGTATTAAAATATATAATTTCGAGATAAAATAATAGTTTCAGTATTTATTGGAAAAGGGTCATATTTACCTCTGAACTATTAAAAATGATTTAAAAATACCCTTCGTTATACTTTGAGTGTAAATATTACCCCTCCGTTATACTCTCAATGCAAATATACTCCTCTCATTGTATTTTGGGTCAAATATGTCCCTTGTCCATTAATTATTACTTTTACCCAGCCAATATCCCAAATAACTCACTTTCACAGAATATATGAAAGATCATTTTTATCATTACTGCTCCCCTTTATTTGCCTATCAAATGGTTCAAACAATACATTGAAAAAAGTTGAAAATTCATTTACTCTGTGTGTTATATTGTTCTTAATTTTATTGTCTGAATTTAAATCTGAAATTTTTGAAGTTAAATTGATCTACTCTTGTTGGATCATTTGGAGAAGTGCTTGTGACAACAAAACATGAAGAGACTACACTAATAGCAGAGATTGACTATTCAGTAATTAAGCAGAGAAGAACATACCTTCCATTTTAAAAACAAAGGCGAGGAGATTTATACCAGTTAGTTGATGTTGAGAGATTGAACTCCACGGGGGCCAACTGAGGTGCATTCCATATTGTATGGGAATGAAATAATATAGAATTGATCAGTGATAAGAGAGTGATGCATTGAATGGCTGAAATGGCACGATTGCATATCTGTGCTTACAATGCTTCCTGCACAATTGTATAGCTCATTTCTCTTCTGAAGTCATTACTGGCTTCCAAATCACTACCCCTTAGATTTTGCTAGCACTGATGCACATTATGATGTGGGCGAAAATGCAACAAAGGCTTATTTTGTTTTTGATTTCTTTTCTAGTTTCTTTCTTTTGATTAAAAAAAAAAAAGTTGTGATTGGAAGTTGTTGCAAACAAATTAAGGTCCCGTTTGGCCATAATTTTTTTTCCCTTTTTTTCACTTTTTTCACTTTTTTGAAAATTATGGTGTTTGGCCATGAAAATTTGAAGAAAAAAAAAATTGAAGTTGGATTCCAAAAAGTGAAAACAACTTTTTGTTGTTTTCACAATTTTCCACTCCCATTTTCAACTTTCATTATTATTAGATATAAACTCAATCTTTAAAGTTTTACATAAACACCTCTTATAACTACAACCAACAACCAAAAAAGAAAAATTATTTATTTTCCATGGTACAACATCATTTTTAATTGTTACAGATATTCTAATTTCTTTTCTTCTTTTAACCAAAATTTACTAACGTGAAGTAAAAAATAATAAATGACAATCTATGACGGAAATGTATCAACTTTGTTTTGAATGAACTATATTATAAAATATATAAGGTCTAGTACATTATGTTATTTAAAAGTGAGAAATTTAATACTTTTTTTCTTGCCATTCTAATTTTTTGTATATGTCATATAATGACTATTATGATTTTAATAAATAATTAAAAAGTGGTCAATAAAATCGTATATCAAACATAACGTAACGCTCCATATTTACGATACAATAATATTCAAGGAAAATCAATATCATCAATAAAGAAAAAGCAAAAAATTAGCAATAATCTATTCAGAAATAATTCATCCGTAAATTTTTTTAAAAAGACCAAATTCAATAAAATAATTAATTCAAGTGAAAGTAATTAAGAATTTTCATCAACAAATTTAAGAATATATAAAATATATTTATATCCATCAATCATATTTATCAAAATATAATTACTCTATTCAATCGATTATGGTTAGATGAACTTATTTAGGTCGTACTTGTAATATTTTTATTCAAATTTTAGAATAATAACAATCATAATAATTAGTTTGTTGTTAATTATTTTATCAATTGAAGACATATAAATTAGTTTCTCAACATTTGGTTGTATGTTAGTAAGAAAATTAGTAGTTGAGTGATTTTGATAATTTTTAAAAGTTGAGGGCATAAAATCATATTTAAAAAAAGATTTTTCAAAAGTTAAAAAAAGAATAAAAAAGATATGGCCAAACACAACTCCAACTCCAACTCCGGAAAAAAAGTAATTTTCATGGCCAAACGGCTACTAAGTCTTGTTTTGGGTGAATACGATTGCTATTGAAGCAGTCGAAGTTGTTTTGAAGAAAAATAAACTCTGACACCACTTCATTGTTCATATTTGAAGCTTTATTCCAGTCGGGTTATGGGTTATTTTTTATGTTAGTTGGGTAAAAATGATTTTGGGGCCTTTGTAGTAATCCCAGCCATCCATGTTTTTTTTTTTTAAGGTTGGAATCCAAATATTTAACAGACAAGGGGTATATTTGACCCAAAGTATAATGGGAGGGGTATATTTGCACCAAAAGTATAACGGGAGGAGTATATTAGCACCCAAAGTATAATGAAGGGTATATTTAAACAATTTTTAATAGTTCAGGGGTAAAAATGATCCTTTTCTGTAATTTTTTTGATGTATTATTTGGTTGACAATATTCGGGATAACTTATTTTGAGACTAATAAATAGTATCGGGATAAGTTATCTCACGTATATGGTGAGATAACAATTCCAACATAATTTATCCATGGGATAAACTATAAAATGACAAAATTATCCCTAAATTCTTTGATTATCACATTAGTATATATATATATATATATATATATATTACTTTACTTTTTTTTATAAAATATAAGGTATTTGTATGACGAGATAGGTTAGATTTTAATGCGAATGAATATGGAACTTACCATATGAAGTTCAAATTTTTAGATGAGATGAAAAAATAAATTACAAAATTTTGTGTATAATATTTTGTTGTTTCTACACAAGGTTTTTCAGCGTTTTTATTTTACTTTTTCTACCAATTTATTCAAATATTTTTATCTAAAAATCCCCCCAAAAAATAAATCTAACCACTACATGCTTCTTCATTATATATGTTTTGGAGAAAGTAAAAAATTCAAACTTATAAATAAAGAGAAAAATCATATGAATCAAATAAATAATTTTTTATGTTGAGTAATGGAGAATCTAGCTAACTATTATTTTGAATTTTATTTTTAAGACTATAGCTAATAACGTTTTTTCAAATGATTTTACTGGTATATATATATATATATATTTATATATATACACCCCCCCCCCACACACACACACATACACACAAACATATATATATATATATATATATATATATATATATATATATATTACTTTACTATTATATATAAGAGAAAATGTGAGGTTTTAGTAGTTTTCGCATCAATTTTTTTTATCATTTTATCCCTAATTTAAATTTTAATTATTCTATAAATTTTCATTCATTTTGATAAATTTGAACAATTAGATAAACTTATTAAATGCTACAAAAGTGTTGAGTATTGAAAAAATGATAGTGACACCATAAAAACTACTATTTACACAATCAAGTTCAAAATTAATACAAGGATTTATTGTCTTTCTATTTTGTAGAAATGTTTATTAATCGTACTTTAGATTTTCATTTTTCCTAACAAATTTATTATGGACAAGTTATTAAAGTATGTTGAAATTTCCTTTCTAACTTAATACATGATTAATTCTTAAATAAAAAATATTTTTATATTTAACTAAAAATATTTGAAAATTTAATTTTTTAAAAAATACAATTTGACTCTCCAAATATTAATGATACTAAATAATGAAAAATAAGAGTAATTCTTTTTCATATTTTTTTGATGATGATTTTTTTTGATAAAAAATGAGATTATCAATATTTTATGAAATTTAGAACAAAATAAGTAATTTAACATGAAATATTAGAGCTTCATACACATTTAAGAAATATCAACATAAATTTGTTAACATATATGTTTAGGAAAAAGAAATTAATAAAGTTAAAAAAAAACTAGTAACTTTTAATTTTCTTTTGTATGATTTAATATGAAGGAAAATAATTAACCTAAATACTGTGAAAGGTATTTTTGTAAACAAACTATCTATTCTTAAAAAGAATGTAATGCATATTATTTTTAATACCACAAATCAAACAACCACTAAAAAATAATATCAGGATAACTAATCCTAGTACAACTAATCTCAGTATAACTAATCTCAGCATAAGTTGTTTCCCAACCAAATGACCCCTTAAAGTAAATATATATTATACATAAAAATAATACACTAAATCTATTTTGATTACTTTTTATATCCATGATATAATTGTGTCATTTTTTTATTTTTTTTTAAAGTGACGGCATTCGCAACCTCTGGGCCCTTATGAAAAGGCTATGAACAGCCTCTTATGAAGATAATAGAGAATATTGAATTGAAGTGTCCACACATATATAACATATATAAATCCATATATAACACCTACTTTTTTTTTAGTTCGCTTAAAAAAAAAAAAAAACCTTCTTCCTTTTTTGGTAACTTAACCACGTAGCATATTTAAGATCATAAGATTGAAGGATATTTTGATACAGTTAACTTATCTTTAATTTAAGAACACAAAATTCAAAAAAAAATATTCTTAAATTTCATGTCAAATTAAACTATGTCATCATTTTTGAAACTGAGGAAATACTTAACTTCATAAAAAAATTTGTAAACCTACTGATGAATAGCCTTTGTCTTTCCATCACCAGTGCAAATTAGAATCTAACATAAAAATTAGTTTAACAACTCAAACATTAACACTAAATTGCAAGAGTAGAATACCTTCAATTATCTTTAGAGCTCCCAAGCAAAATACTCCCTCTATTTCGGAATAAGTGAATTGTTGGGGTATTTATTGGTATTTCAAAATAAGTGAATCATTAATTTTTTTTTGAAGTTTACTCTTATAATTTGACAACCAATTAACTTTTGAAAAAATATTACAAAGTCAGTTTTTTCTTTTTTTGGGGTAAAAATAGAAAGTTGTGTTAAATTTATATCTTTAATGCTTTTTTCTTAATTTGTGTGTCAAAATCCAACAATTCATTTATTATGAAACGGAGGGAGTATATATATATATATATATAGAGAGAGAGAGAGAGAGAGAGTATATAAATATATATATATATATATATATAGAGAGAGAGAGAGAGAGAGAGGGAGTATATAAATATATATATATATATAGAGAGAGAGAGAGAGAGAGAGAGAATGTAAAATAATAATTTAGCATAAACTTATTGGGTTATCGGTTTTTCCAATAACCTAGTTAAAAAAATTAAAATCGAATCAATAACCCAATAATTTTTTTTTATAAAATCATTAAAAAATCGTTAACCCTATAACGATAAATCAATAATATTTTTATCGGTTTAATTTTTGTACGTCCCTAACTTAAATTGCAATTTCTTATTCCGTTAATTATACTAAGAAACATATTTGTGCATGTCAGTCTCCTCAAAATCCTAATCGAAACACTAATCGGAAACTACTATGAAACACTAACCGAAAAAAATAATTTTATATTTTTAACACACACCAAAAAATATAAATTGTTAGATAATAGCTTACTAGATCAACGAAAATTCAACCATTCAATATTTTGGAGTAGAGGAAAACTGAAAAATATATTTTTTTTAGAGAGAAACCAGATAATTAAGGATAGAAGAGGCTTATTTTTTAATATAGGATAAATATAAAGGAAGTGGATGGTATTTATCCACGTGGACAGCCACATCAGCATTTTTTTCACGTGTCCATGCGTGTATTAGACGCAGTGGACTTTCAGCAAAAAGAGGCCACACGACGTACTAAAAGAACAAGTTCGGGGGGGGGGGGGGGGGTACTTAGGACTAGTAAAAGTTCAGATGTAACATGAATAAAACTCGATAAGTTCAGGGGGCAATGTATACTTCCCTCTTCTCTAAACACTAGTAATAGATTTTGAGGTTTGAAAATATTGTTTTAAAATGTGGATTTCTTTATATGGAATTAAATCATTAAGTGATACAAATGTTGAAAACTATAACCTTCAACTTTTTCGAAAAAGCTTTGAATTACAATGATGAACAAAAATGACACCCCATCCTTTGTGAATATTGAACGTACTGAATTTTATGATATGCTTTAAGACTCTTGTGGAAATTCAGTGATTATTATGTTTATCTGTTGAATGATGGAGTTAAGAGTCAAAAATATTTTATGATAATGATTTGGCATAATATTAATACAGATGACTTGCAAGTTTTGGTATAACGATACCAAAATAAAATGCCTATATGAATGACTTTATGGATAAATGTTATGATTAATGCTACAGATAAGTATTTAGTGCACCGAAAAGGTGTATGTCCTCGTGACAATCGTCTGAAACCTATATTTTGCCGGCAGGAATGTTCGCTCCTTAATTGAACAACTTATGTTTTCCTTAATATGAGGATGGAATGGGGCCTTTAGACTGTTGGTATCTTAAACCTAATCTCAGTTCATGTGGCAAACATGGATTGAAGCTCCGCTGGTTGGAGATAGACTAGACTCAAATAAGTTGTGGGTTACTAAAGGTCAGTGCTATATAGTTCAAAATTAATGTTTCAAATGGTTGTCTTTATGTTTTGAATTACTTGCTTCATGCCTCTCTCTTTTTCCTATGTAACTTATTGTCACGATCCGAGCCGGGGCCCTAGCCGTGATCGGGTATCCCGAACCGTAAAGGCCCGAGCGCCCTTCTCCATCTGGTAATCATACACACTTTCATGTAATATGAAAGAAAATACGAAAATATAAAACAATATGGAATCATGGTCAAAATCATAATTCAATTGAACAATCTATCATGGAAACCATAAACCTCTAAACAACGTTTAACATCAGTTTGCAAAATCTCTAACCCATATGAAATTGACATCTGTCTGAAATCTGGGACAAGGCCCCCAGTAGACCAAAACATAATAATGATAAATGACTGAAGTAAACTAGGCCTTCTGAAATATAGAAGGCTCACCACGGAACTCTGCACTTCTGTCTGGAGAAAATCTACTGCTTATCGGGAACCCTAGATTGAGCCTCAGAACCTGTAAGGGAGGGGGTCAATACATATGTACTGGTACGTAGAGCAATCCAAAATAATGTATTTATATATAACATAAGTGAGAGCAATTTATAAAAACACGTTACATAAGATATACGAAAACACATGGGCAAGCTTAAAAGACTCTGAAACAATTCTATGAAACCGAGACTTGCTCTTTGTTTTACTTCTGAGCTAGGTGGTACACCCTACAATTATACAATCCCACGGGCTATATGGAATCCCCCCTTAATTCGGCGGCCAAGTCCCCAGCCCAAGTTTGCCGCAAGGGTTGGAGTTTATGAATAGCTTGGTATACCCCCTTACAAGTATACTGTGGCATTAACCTTACATAACGTCCACATTATTTCCTTTTTAGGCTAGTACCCGTATCGACAAAACACGGTTTTTTCAGCGATGAGCCCTTACACTCAAACACCTTCTTCGGATAACCACCTAACTCTCTTTAAGTCCATTTTTAGTCTGTTCTAAACATGCATATTTCTGAAATCATATTCTGAAAATCTGAATGAAAAGCTGCATTCTGTTCTGTTCTGAATTACCATGGCATTATCTGTATTGGTATCATCATACCAAGACTTGCAAGTAATATTTTCGAGCTATTAAATATCATATCATAGTCTGTTCTTTCAAAACATAAAGTTTGGACCACCATATCATTCAAACAGTTCAAGAGAATCCATACTTCAAAACATATGTTAAACAATGCAAAGAATCTCTCTTTTTAATATTTCCACAAACATATGGTGGTCATGTAATTTTTGTGACAAACCATGCAATTCTTTCATTATATGTATTCAACATTTATCAACATGTAAAACCTCCCCTCTCTTCAATTCAACACCATAATCAAGTCATAAACAATAATCAAGACATTTGTATCATACTTCTCAAAAATGCATTTGAAACAATCCATATCGTATGAAAACAATGAAAATCATAGCAAGAGAGGGATTCTATATTTTCATGCTCTCAACTAAATCTTCAAACTCAATTTCATACATACATATATACAAGTACAAGTCAATTTGGGGAAAAGGCCTCAAGGCCAAACAATAATATCATTAAATAATTCATAATGCAATATGGTAAACATAATTCCAAAACCTATTGCAAATTCATGATTTCTCAACATTGAAAACATCATTAAAAATATTTTCACTATGCCCATGTAGTTTAGGAAAACCCCACGTACCTTAGATTATAAGATTTGAAAGATGGAAGCCGAATTTTGATAGATGAAACTCGAATCTTGGTCCATTTCTTGGAATTCTTGATCCTAGGGAGGAGTTCTTGAACTTAGATTTC
The DNA here is from genome assembly GCF_002878395.1 of Capsicum annuum. Classification (NCBI taxonomy): domain Eukaryota; kingdom Viridiplantae; phylum Streptophyta; class Magnoliopsida; order Solanales; family Solanaceae; genus Capsicum; species Capsicum annuum. The sequence continues at coordinate 15,521,851 of NC_061121.1, forward strand.
TTAGTATAGAGAGGGGAAACCTAATCTTGATTAAATTCTTAGAATAAAGATTGAATTCTTGATTTCTTAAAAAATGGAGGAGGGTTTCTTGAGATAAATTTGGAGAAGATGGGCAAATAATGCCCTTTTAGATGCTATAAATTGTCCGTTGGACGTTTGGGGTTGAGGGGAAAGGACCAAAGTGTCCCTTGACCCTTAAGGAGCTGAAATAGCGTGGGAATTGCCATCGTGTCGTGACTCCCAGTTGGGTTAAGTAGCCCTCGCGTCGCGGGGCTATCGCGCCCCCTCACTGCTTCGCATGACATAACTTTTTACTCAGTTATCGAATTTTAGCAAAATTGGTATCGTTGGAAAGCTAATTCGAAGAGATTTCATTTGATATATAGTAGCCACCCAGTTTATAATATAAACCAAGTTATGGTTGATTGAAGTTGACCCAAGTTTGGGCGCTCACTAAAACTTGTATGATAGGAAAACTTTCAACTTGTCTTTGAGTTAAGGGACCTCTATGATCTCAATTCATGCTCAACTAGATTTCCACATTATATAATGGATTAAAACACTATATTCACACGGGATTTATGTCTTTTAGAACATCTACGCATAGAAATGACGATTTACGTTCTAGCCCGAAACGCAGGGTGTTACACTTATGAATTTTATGACTTGCTTTATGAATTGTTTTGTCACTCTTTCCTGGGTTGCTAGTACTCGTCATGCTGATTATCCCCGGATGCTGCATCTTTTCATAATGTAGGTTCAGAGGTATTTTCTCATCATTCTGTGCAGCACTAGGATCTTCTTGGGACAACAAGTAGCGATTGGTGAGCCCTCCATCTTTCGAACGACATTTAATTTCATTTCTTTAGACGTTGGATATTTTGTTTATGGTATTGCTGGGAATATGTTCAGGCTTAGAATTTTACTCGTAATGTTAGAGGCTTCATAGACTGATGTAATAGGTGTCATGATGTCGTATTCCAAGATTTGGTGTTGCAACTATTATTTACTTTGAATTTCTTATCTTTGGGTCCAATTTTTCGCACTTTAGTAATGACTATATATGCTAAGGGGTCTTCTCAAGCCTTTGTTGGCCTGAGTTGCCCGTTACGGTCAGGGCCTCAACTTGGATTATGATAACAAATCCGCGATTTAGCGCTACGACACTCTACACATTGACCACAAATACCTGCAATCACCATTTTTGGCCAATAAATTTGCACAAATTATTTTAACTGGTATTTAATTTTTGACCCTGTTAGAATAATTTGTGCAATAATAGCCTTGCTATAAATATTTGAAGGTTTTGATTGAATTTATCAATTTAAACTTGTTAAAATTGGTATTAGAATGTTGGATATCAATTTTGGATGAATTTTAAAAGAGGGAAGTTTCAATTACCCCTGAAATTGTCACGTTTTATTCATGGTACACCTGAACTTTTACTAGTCCTAAGTACCCCTGACTTGTTCTTTTAGTATGTCGCGCCACCCTTTTCGGCCCACTGTCCACTGAGTGTAATACACGCGCGGACACGTGGATAAAAATGTTGATGTGGCTATCCACGTGGATAATACCATTCACTTCCCTTATATTTATCCTATATTTAAAAATAATCCATTTCTATCCTTAATTATTCGATTTTTCTCTAAAAAAATTATATTTTTTAATTTTTTCCTTTACTCCAAAATAGTGAAAAGTATAATTTTCGTTGATCAAGTAAACTATTATTTAAAAATTTATATTTTTTTTGTGTTAAAAATATGAAATTATTTTTTTCGATTAGTGTTTCATAATATGAAATTATTTTTCTCCGGTTAGTGTTTCATAGTAGCTTTCGATTAGGATTTTGAGGAGACTCACTTGTACAAATACGTTTCTTATTATAATTAATGGATTAAGAAATTGTAATTTAAGTTAGGGGTGTACAAAAATCGAACCGATAAAAATGTTATTGATTTATCGTTATTGGGTTTATTTTTTAATGATTTTGTAAAAAAAATTATTGGATTATTGATTCGATTTCAATTTTTTTTTAAGTTATTGGGTAAACTGATAACCCAATAAGATTATATTAAATTATTATTTTATATATGTATATATATAAGTAGGATTTTTGCTGCAACTAAGATTCAGTTTCTTTTCATGTTAGTTACTACTTTTTCTATTTTATGAGTATTTTCTTATCGGTTAAATTGAAAATCAAATCGTTAGGGATTAAAAACCGATAACTAATATAACTACATTTAGTATAAGTATGTGTCATAGTTTCTGTAGTATTTGTTTTGTTAATATTGTTTAAAATATCTGCTTCGATATTGAGTAAATTTTTTTGATTTTTTTTTATTTTCCATCCGGTGTCCGATACCTACATTGGAGCCCGACTAATTCAAATTCGCCCCGCGTAGGGCCCCATTCGGAGGAAAGCGCTCCCTAACATTTTTTTAGTTACAATAACTCATATGACATATATAGTTAAGATTACAAAATTGAAGGAATTTCATAGGAATGGAAACTAGAGTTTTAGATTGAATTAACAAACGGATGATTTCTTTTTAGATTAATAAACGAAATTTTTATAAAATTAATAAACGGATGAAATTTTTATTTCATAAACTAATTAATAAACTGGAGTTTTACAAAATTAATAAACGGATGAATTTTTTTTTTAGATTGGAAGTAATGAAGGAAGAGGAATAATAAATAGGGAGAGAGATAATTGAATTTTTTGAAAAAATTAAAGGAAAATGAATTTTTTCGTTTTTTTATCATTAAAAATGTTGATTTGACATAAAAATACCTTTATCACACGCATGATGGAGGTTGAACTCAAACATTTTTCCACATCAGCATAAAAAGGTCATGCGACGTACTAAAAGAACAAGTTCGAGAGGATACTTACGACTAGTCAAAGGTCGGGTGTACCATGAATAAAACATAACAAGTTCAGGGGTAATCGATACTTCTCTCATTTTAAAATAAAGATATGCCGGTGAAGTTTGCTAGACCAACGCTTGTCCATTAGGCATACGACGAAAGTCGTGGATATAAATTTTTGTTTTTAAGAGAAGAGATCATAATACTTTAAACAATCAACTTGTACAATTATTAGTAAGTTTTATCTTATAGGCAAACGTTTAAATTTATATCTTATGGACAACATAGTTAAAACTTTTGTTGCTTAGTAGCCATAAGTTCTAACTTTTACCTATATGTTAAAAGTTCAAGATGTTTCATGACAATAAACTTATTTAATTGACGATAAGTTCTACTATCGCATAGGCAAAAACTAAAACTTATACATGATGGGCAACAAAAGCTGTTCTCAATCAGTTTTGTCATTTTTCAAAAAAATTTTACTAAGCGGTGACAGAAATTTAAAACCAAACACTTTTAAACACGCCGTTTATCATTTTTTAAAGAAAAAATTACATAAAATCACAACTTATCTTTACTAAACTACATAAAACGTCTATCCTTCTTATTGATTTCCTAAATCTTTTTTTTTTCTAAAATAACTGAATACATCCAGAAACCCATAAATATTCAGATACATAATTTTAATCATGTATCTTCCTTTACTCTAGTTAATGTATTATGTATTTCGACCAAATAGTTTAAGAAATAAATGTATTTCTGTAATCAAAATTACGTATCTCAATTTCAAAATTATGTATTCCGATGCTAATTATGTATTAAAAAATTATAAAATAAAGGATTATTTGTAATTTAATAAAGAGTACAGATAAGAAGTAATTAAGGGTAAATTTGTGAGGATTTATGGAAAAGTTTTGCTTTACTGATAAGGAATACATTTGTGGGTAAATTACATAAATCCCTAAATGTTTAAGTGTTATTATATTTTATCCCAACTATTTGGTTAATTACATTATATTTTGATTTTTTAAATTTGTGATACATTTGTTTTAACGTGATACATATAAAAAGTGATACATTTAAAACTAACTAAATATTTATTTAAGGAAGTAACAAATTCTCTTTTATTCCGTGGAGCAAATCATGCACAATCAGTTCCACAGTGAATTGATGAGATTCACAAAATCAACAATACCCCCAATCAACTTTCAAATTTCAAACGAGCAATCAAGTAAAATTGAGTTTCTTCCTTCTTCTTCCGTGTGACACTTTGGTAAAAATTCTTCCGTGTAACCTTAGATATCTATCTTTGGCTTGTAAGCACGTGAAGTGGTAACAACAAAATAGTTTATTGAAGCAAAAAGCTTTTTTTTTTTTTAAATTAGATATTCAATATATATGATACATTTAGTATACTTGACATATAAGTTGAAGTTTGAAATTTTTTATTCATATTTAAAGAGTGTGAGTTTGAAAGTTATATGATTCATATTAGATGTTGTTCTGTGATTCATATTAATATTGTTTGCATTAGTTTTAAGAGGTTATATGTTATATTAGTGATACATTTTTATAGTTGAAATAAATGTGCAGAGAAAAATACAATTTAAAAAAATGATTAATTTATTCATATGTTAAATGTATCACCCATTTATAAATGAATCAATAAATATAAGTGTAAACAACATAAATCCCCTGGACAATGAAAATAATTACACAAAATCCCTTGTTGTTTTCTCTCTCCCTTTTTATTGTAAACATACTCTTACATTCGGTCACATATTATCCATTGGTCGAATGTATGATGTAACAGCTAATCCTATATTTAAGGTAAGAGAATTTGTAATTATTTTACAGTTCCTTAATTAAAGGCAGCAATTTGCCAACATTAAATCGTTTATTGATAGAACATGTAACTGATATTTGAATTTTAAAAATTTTGTTATACATTATTTTTTTTCCCCGTGATTCACGATCTGAAAAGCCAAAAAACAACCACTTTCTTCTACACCCGTTCTTCAAAACTACTAAAATCTTCTTCTACATACGTTCTTCAATACTAGTAAAATCAATATGAATATCCCCATATTGTTGCGATATTCTGAAATTCGGGAGTCAGAAATTAATGATACGTCATACAAAAGTGATGCAATAGTAATTTCGATAAATACTGACGAGTCGGTCACAATCGCAGGACTTGTTGTTTCTTTCCAAAGGAATCATGAAGAATATAATATGGTTTTCTATGTGCGGATACTTTGAATGGTTTTGGTTGTATAAACATTTTTTTTTTTGAATGCTGGAGCAATTAATATATTTTTTTTATTGATTATAGATGTTAATTTCTTTAATCAATGGTTTATATTAGTATAAAAAATTTATGCTTTTTCCCGATGTCATAGTTCGTAACCATGTAACTTGAAGTTAGAACATGATTATAAATGCACATTAACTATGTAACTTACCCTCTATAGGAGTAAGTAATTGTTGAAACACACGGTGTATTAAAATGTTGTACATTAATAGTTAATGTGTAATAAATGTATGATATAGCAGTATACGTTTCTAACATGTATGAGGTTATTAGAAATACAATAACGAAATTTAACTGAATTCAATTTTTTTAAAAAATTATATACAGTATCATTCCAGTAAATTTACGAATGTATAATAGGTTCTTATACAGTCAAATCAATGTATAATAAATGTGTGTCTTTCCAGTAAACGTTTGAGTGTATAATAAGTTCTTATATAATAAATGTGTGTCTTTCCAGTAAACGTTTGAATGTATAATAAGTTGTTATACATTCAAAGCAATGCATAGTGAAACTGTGCCATTTCAGTAGACTTACGAATGTATAATATTTGATTATACATTCGTCTCAATGTATGATATAGCATCATACATTATAAATGTACATGATATTAACAATTTCTGTAATTTTTTTACAAGTAATAAACGTTTTACAACATGTATACTATTATGTAATACATACATTTAAAACATATTTGTCTTTAGTTCAATGTAAGATTCACTTATAAGCAAAGGTACATAACAGGAAACATATTATGTGTTCAAAATATAATGTCAGATTAATTAGTCATGTGTTGTTTTAATCATTAACAAATAAGTGAAAGGGAAACTTAATAAGTGAAAGGGAAAACCCCAGTAAATATTTTCTTTGGCTTTGGCCTTTAGTTTCGTCCCCCATAGTTGGTAAAAAAGATAGCGTAATAAGTACCCACAACGCCTAACACCAACAAGTTCATAATTGACTCAGTCCTTTAAGGGCCGTACGAAATCTGAATACATTTCAAGCCATCACTATTCAAGATCTATACATAATAAATTCCTACAACAAAAAATTTAAATTTTAAAAAAGAATTACTCAAAATAATAATCAAAGGGGTTTTTCAATTTGATTTTGTTTTGTTATTGAGAGTGTTTATATGATTAATTCGGGTTTGATTTTTTTTTTGAAAAAGAAAAAATTATAATTTTGGGTTTATGGATTCCGAGTAGAGAAAGTGGAATTCGTGGTTAAGGAGAAGTGAAATGGTGAGGAAGAAGGGAAGGTAAAATTGAAATTACAGCTGCTACTCATAATCATAGATGACATACTAAATAAATGGAGAGAAAAGGTAGCAAGATTTTAGGAGAAAAATATGGAACATCATTTGGAGCAAAATATGACTGTTTGGAATGTATAAGAAGGAAGAGAGAGAAAATAAAAAAAGTAGGGATTTAAGTAATTAATTTGGGATTTTTGTAATTTCTTTTTCAACATGAGATGTAACATAATAAGGCAAAGTTAGCATGTGTATATATGTAATTTTTCCTAAATATAATAGATATAGAAATATTTAGGACATATGTATCACCAATAATCCGACCGCAAATGTATCGTTCATACATTGCCAATAAAATTTATCACCAATAATCTAATAACAAAATGTATCACTCATGTACTGTCAACAAATGTATCATCCATATACTGATAACAAAAGTATCATTCATATGAATCACCGTTACATTATAAAAATGTATCCAGAAAATTAATATTTTTATATATGTATCAAGCGGATTAACAAAATCCATGCACAACTTGTATCTGCGTTTGATTAACGAGAATTAATATTTTTATCTTGAATACTAATATTGATAGATATTAATTGTCGTACGTAATAATTTTACTACGGAAAAGTAAAGAACCGAACTATATAGTTATTTTTGTGCAAGCTGAATTGAAGTGAGAAGTTGACAGTATTGACAGAGGGTATGCAAGTTACCCTATTAAATTTGAGGGGAGAAGAAGTACGACTTGGCTTGATTGGTGGTGGCAGTATGTTAATATTATAATTTGGGAGACATTTTAGGAAAGTAAATCTTTGAAAAAAAAAATGATTTGGAGATGGAAGATGTTTTAATTGATTATAATTTGAGAGAGATTTTAGAGAAGGAAATTTTTTTTAAAAAAATCTTGCATGAGTTAATGGTGGAGTAAAAATAGGATGTGAGATTTTGTTGATATATATCAAGAGTAAAGGTGAAAATTAAAATTTAATATAAATTTTAAAAAGGCAAGGAATATTGAGTAATATAGTCTCTTAATTTTGAATTATGTGTAATTCCCTTTTCCATTTGTATAAATAACATAAATACCAGTTCTTCAAAAGTAATTACACTCTCTCCCACTTTTTTAATTACATTACTCTTTGTCCCTATTAATATACATAACAGAACCGACATATACATAACATTCTGTGTATATGTGGAATTTTTGTAATATATTTAAGGAATTGAGATTTTTTGTAATATTGAAAATATAAGTTGTGTATTTGTGAAATTATTAGTGAAATTTTTAGTTTCCATTTATCTTCATTGAAATGGTCCAACAAGTTCTTTATCATGTTGCACGTTTGTTGAGGTCTATCGGAAACAGCCTCTCTACTCCTTTGAGGTAGTGGTATGGACTGTGTATATTTTACCCTCCCCATACTTTACTATGTGGGAATATACTTGATTTGTTTTTGTTGTTGTTGAAATGGTCCAACAAGCAAATGATTGGCCCAAGCCCAAAAAGATAACTACCACTTTCCATTTAGTTGAAATGAAATGATAACAACCGTTAGTTTTCTTCATCAGCTTCCCTATCTTCTTCAACTATTTTTTGCTTCTACTTTTTGGCCTAGCAAAAGTAGAAATATGACTATGACTATGACTACTCATATTTCTCCAATGGCGTCAATGAACCAGTTGTCTTCAACTAACTTCAATCATCATCCACCACTCCAATCAGTGTTCCATGGCTTTAGAAGAAAACCATCAAGAATTTTAGTTGCTTCTTCCCTTAAAGAAACTCATCATCTTTTCTCTTATTCACCTCCATCTCCTTCCGAAAACTTCATGTTTTCGAAGCCATTTGTTCCACTTTCTGCTTGTCTTGCCATTCTTCTATGGTCATCTCCTGGTAATGTAATCTTGATTGATCTTTCTTTTTGCTCCTTTTGTTATATATGCTGCTATTTTTGTTTATGTTTATACTGTTTGATGTTATTTGCCTGCAGAGAGACGGATTCAGGATTTAAATTTTATGAGTTCAACCTTTTAAGATTTTTAGCATTGAACTCATTATATATTTAGGAGATAAGCATCCAGTACCCCTAAACTATATCCAAAGTTGCTACGATATACTCCAACTTAACAGGGTCCTATTACCCCAAACTCAATTTTAGTGTATTTTTGTTACCCTTTTGTGCTGATGTGACACATTTATTATATAAAATGAAGGCCACGTTAAAGGTGCCACATCAACTTAAAAGGTTGATAAAAAGTGCCACGTCAGCTAAAAAGGTTGATAAAATATGCTAAAATTTAGTTCAGGGGTAATAGAACCCCTTGAAGTTGGAGTGTGTCGTAGCAAATTTGATCATATATAGTTCGCGAGCGGTGTTGATTTGGTACGTGGGATATAGATAATAATCTCGGGATAAAATTTGGGATTAACTTTAATGTTTGGTTTGAGGTATCAGCTAATCGCAAGATTATTTTATCGCACTATTTATACTAAAATATTAGGTTACTAGGAAATAATCTAATCTCATGGAATATTCCAATCCATGATGAAATATCCTTGCTTATCCCATCCCGTGTACCAACCGATCCCATTAAAGGGCTCATGTCTACTATTTATCGCAATTGTAGTAAATTTATGTTCCGCCTCGAAAGTTATGGGTTCAATTGAGCCTGTACATATAATGGTACTTCTGGGCCCTATTTGGGTCAGCTATGAACTAGGCGGACCTAGAATTTAAATTTTTATATATTTAGTGAAGTTAAAGTTACTTGGTTCTGTCGAAGTATATTCATTGGCGAATCTAGGAATTCTAGAACATGATTGAATCACCTAAAAAAGAAGGGAAAAAAAATGTACCAAGTGGGAATTGATCCCAACCTTCAATCAAAGTGCACCACTTGGTCTTCTTGTAGTAGTGCCAATGGATAATATCATATCAGTTTTAGAAAACTTTTACATAAAATACCTAGTTTTATGGAGAGACCACGAGTTCACGTGTTCCAAATTTTGTACATAAATTCGCCCGTATATATTAAAGCCTACATCTGCCCCTGGCTACGAAGTTTTGAGACAATGGGCCAACATAGTTTGACATTCACTTTTAAGCACAACTCTTTCTCTGGGCTGGCATTTGAGTTGTCTCCCTTGCTCTTTCAATCAAACGCTCGGCACAGATAGCTCCAGCGACTCCCGCTTCTGCCTCTATCAGGCGGCGAAGCACCCTCTCCCCACACCCATAGCATAGAGTTGCTGCTCCAATATCCGCATTACAACAAAAAAAATGCTTTGATTGACATAAGGCCTTGATGTGAGATTATTCAAAAAATACATGTTCACTCGTGCATAGACTGAGAACGATAGTAGGCTTATTAGTGTTTAGATAATAAGTTTATCAGTGTATCTATCGGTCATAGTTCTTCTCATCCGTCTAAGCTTTGGTGGGCAAAGTTACCCGCTTCATCTGTTGGTGGGAGGTAGCAGATATTTTGTTGAATTAGTTGAGGTGTGTGCAGTTCTACTTCATCAGAGGTAGAGGTATGGACTGCGTACATCTTACCCCCAGACCCCACTAGGTGGGAATACACTGGGTTTTTTTTTTTTTTTGTTGTTGTTGAATTGAGGTGTGTGCAAATTGCCTCACACCATCGTCATCGCATAGTGCAAACAGCTTGAATTGGTTAGTCTTCACTCCTCATTCTAGAATCGGCAGTTGCATCAGCACTAGAAATTTCCTTTACTAGTTGTCCATTAAGAAATTGCATCAGTAGAAACTTCAGATAATGGAAGTTAGCCAAATGCTATTGAACACCATTTGGGATTCAACAAGTTAGCATCTGTTATGGTTTAGCATCTTGTTAAATGTTACTACTATGAAATTTTGCTAAATTAGTAAGCGTAGAAGGTTTAGCAAGATGGACCGGTATAAACTTGAGATGCAACGGAAGTTTGAGTCATCGAATTCCTATTGGCATGCCGGTGGCCCTGCTAAGAACTTAGCAGATTGATAAACCATTTTGTTATTTCAATCGATTCTCTTGTTTTCTTTTGGATAGTATTTCTATAGAACATGAATCGTGATAAACTCGGTTCCTATTTGCTTCTTAGTAATGGACGTAGAATTTACATGATCCTTTCGTTTTTTCAGCTGTCAGTGCTTGAAGGTTACTAAAGATGTTATTATGTTTCAATTGCAGCGAATGCTGGATTTCTTTCGGGTTTTAGCGGAATAGAATCTGTTCCTGGTCCTGAATTACCAAAGATTGACTTTCTTAATCGCTGGAACGGTATATTCACAAATAACATCGTAAAAATTTCTGCTGACACATGAGTAAGATGATATGCAAAGATTGGCTCTTATTTTGCAGATGACAATCAGAAAAAGTATGCAGAACTTGATTCAAAATTCAAAGAGTCACCCCTGCTTAAACAGTTACTTGAGAAATCCAAGCAAAATAAAGAGAAGTAATTTCTTCCTTGCATCGACTGTCCTTCGGAATGATTAGCTTTTCGGTTAATTGATCATATTACACCTCTCATATTTTATAAGCATAATACATAAACGGACACTCAGATTTGGTCTCAACTGATTAGTAAGCATCCAAATTTAGTACACATCTCGACACCTCAACTTTGTCTCGACTAGCAACTAAACACTCCAACTCGTCCCCATTGTGTTTCGTGGACACCCGACACGATATCAAAGTAGGCCAACTTTAAGTGTTTGTTTATGTATTACGCCTATTATATATGCTAATGTTATTACGATATGCTTATGTCAGCATAATGGTTAAACTTGGAGACTTTCATCATTGTCATTGCAGAGGGGGAGCTAGAATTTAGAGTTTATGGATTCTGAGCTTGCAACCGAACTCATAGTCATCGTAGTTACTTGGTTCTCAATTATGTCAAGAGCATTCAGACAGTTTTTATATATACAAAAGAAATGTTTTACCCCATTTCTGTAGTATAATTTTTCGATGAAAGGATTACCATATAGATAAGTTGATTGTCCGCCTTCATCCTGTCTCCGAAGTTTGCATATGTTGTTCTTTCAGTTTGTTGAATCATCAACCAAATGGTTATTGTTCGTGTATCTTTCAGGAACAAAAGGTCAATTGAAGACAAGTATTGTTTACGAGGAGCTGAGTGGGGCGTTGGAGATTGCTCAGCAGCAGGAATGACACCAGAAGATAGGGACAACTTCATTGCAATGTTGAAGCAGAAGGCCGGAGTAGAATGAACGCGCGCAACTATATATGAACCTTTTATCGCCAATGTTAGTTCCAGTTTCCATCTAGTTTCCACTCTTCGACTTCTCAAGAATGCAAATGGATGATGCAAAGAGTGAACATTGAACCTTATAATGACGAAAATTCGCGTTATGAGAGGGTGAGTTTGATTGAACCAAGACATTAATATGCAACAGAACATGTCAAGGGACATTCTGGCATTGTTCAATAGCTTGCATTAGTAAACTTATGAGCTTGGGAGTGGCATTTTCATATAACAATACTGAAGTTTTGTACCTTCTCCTTTACTAGTACTAGTATTATTGTAATAGCATTATCTATTTCTTAAATTTTTAGTATTAATGTTGTTTATTTTTATTTTGGTTATCCTTATCAATTTTGCTATATATATTTCCCTTCCGCTGTACTTTTATTATAGTTTATTTACTCTTCCAATTTAGGTGATTTTACTAATTTACCCTTTAGCTATATTGATGAATACCAGGATCATTTATGAAAAATGCGATCACATTAACGGCTTTCAAAGAATATTTATTGTAGGGGTAGAATAGGAAAATATTAATTAATTTATCTTGATTTTGTAAGTGGATAAGTAATTTGAAACGCGTATTTACAATAAGATAATTGACTAAAATGGGACGGAGGGAGTATTAATAATACATAGTATAGTTTAATTATAAAAATTATAAAATATAGTTATGTTTTGGATTTGCACGATATACACGCGCACTGATACAATTTTTTCGCGCATTTTTAGCTTTGTTGATACAACTGATACCCGCTTGATACAGTTGATACCCGCCACCAGAATATAATCTTCTTGTTATAAATGATACCTGCTTGATACAGTTGATATCCGCCACAAGAATACAACCTTCATTATACAATTAATATCGATCTAATACAATTTTTTCGCCTAATACAACATAATAATCATTTACACAAACTGTAGCTATGTTTCGTAATGACACTTTAAACTAAGCTATTAATGAAATTTTCCGAAATTTATAAGGAAAGTTAAAAATAAAAATGAACAATAAAATTTATGGAAAAGTTATTTTCTTACCAAAAAAAGAAAAAGGAGGAATATTCATAAAGGTCCTTATTTGAAACTCTGACAAGAATATAGAGGGCATCTGACAAAATAAAGAAAAATTATTTAACAGTGATTACAAAGAACAAAAAATGACAAAACAACCCCACAATTATAACATAAAGCTAAAAAATTCCCAATTTTATAAAATCTACTCCCCCATCTCCAAAGGGTGTCTCAGTCTTTGGCTAAAAACTCATTAAGACCCCACCCCCTACCCCTTACCCCCAACCCCACAAGCAAAATTCTCTCATATTGCGAACCTAAGCTTGTTGTCTTCTTGAAATTTTACATCCATTTATAGGTAATTTTCTTGAATTTTTTTCTCAAAAGTTACAATATTTATGTGTTTTTTTTGTTAATGATTTTGTTGATGTTTTGGGGTTTTTGGATTTTTTTCTTTGTGGGGTTATGGAACTTGTGATTCTTGAATTGGGTTTTGTAGGTATAGGCTCTGATGAGGTGAAAATTGTGTAAAGGTTGATCATTTATATAGTTTCTTGGTTTAATTTCTAAATGGGTTTTGCTTTGGATGCAACTTATGGTTGTTGATTTTGATGTAGTACAACGACAACAACATCATATCCAGTTTAATCCCACGGTGGGGTCTGGGGAGGGTAGAGTGTATGCAGGCCTTCTCGTGGAGATAGAGAGGCTGTTTCTGATAGACCCTCAGCTTAGATTGATTTTGATGTAGTAATGATTATATTTTTTCTCATTGAATTTGTTTGAAATTGTTGTATTATGAGCAATTTCAGATGTAAAAATTCGATTCTTATTGGGGGGATATCCTTATTTCCAGCCTAATTTTTGTGGTACTTTGTCCTATGTATGAACTAGTGGAATACTTTTTGTTCTTTCCAGGGGATTCCTGTTGTTTGGGTGGAATTCACGTGGGGTTACTGAAATTTCAGTATGCGTTTGACTTTAGCTGTAATCGAACGAAGGAGAATATTGTGTTCTTTATGAAGGAATAGTAAGTGAATCCGTGGAAGAATGTAAAGTTTGATCAATTATATACTTTCTTGATTTAATTTTCAGACGAGGTTTGCTTTAGATTACAATTGTGGCTTCAAACAGAGTGTCATGGTTGTTGATTTTGATGTAGTAATGATGATATATCTTCTCATTGAATTTGTGGGAGCTGAGGCTTAGTTCAGTATGATGAGCAATTTTAGATGTAAAGATTTGATTTTTTAATGGGAATTGTGCTTTTTCCCAGCCTAAATTTGTGGTATTTTGTCTTGTCTATGAAATTGTGTAATACTTTCTGTTCTTTCCAGGGGATTCAATTCTTTTAGTGGAATACACGTGAGGTTGCTGAAATTTCAGTACGTGTTTGACTTTAGCTGTAATCGAACAAAGGAGAATGTTGTGTTCTATATGAAGGAATAGGAAGTGAACTTGGATTTAAGAGAAGAAAATTATGTATCGGCCTGTGGCAACTACTACCCGAGGCGGAGTACCTACTGATAGTGGAGATTCTGTGGTGACACTGGACCAAGTTCCACGTTGGATTGATTCTGACATTAGGTACTTGTACGAGAATGAAGATCCGAATTCCGACTATGCAGATCCTTTGTCATCTGTTTCAGGGTCTGAGGGCAATGCAAATGGTATCGTTTCCAAGTTTCCCGTGGATCATGAGATTAACTCCAAGATATACCTGTGGAGAGGAGACCCCTGGAATCTCGAGGTGGATGCTGTTGTTAACTCTACAAATGAGGTGAGAAGTAACTTCTAGATAATTCTATGTTGTGCTCTTTGTTTTTATCTTTATGTGGTTTCTTGATGTGTGTAGTATTTGCTTCTTATGTGGATCAACAATGTGCATATTTTTTTTTTTTTTAATGTGGAGACTGAGGGATTAAATAGTATGTGTGCTTGCATTGGTCATCTGAGATGGTGGCAGAAACATGAACTTGTACCCAACAAATTAGCTATAGATTTTGGGTTTACCTTGAAAATTTTGAGTTCCAAGTAGCTTATTTTTGTGTCTGATTCCAATAAATACTGTAGGGAGTAGAGGATGCTTAAAGTTAGATGCCTTTTCTTGAGCTAAGACTTTAAAGATTTGAGCATCCAAATTCAAAAAATACTAGATGATCTCTTCTCATCTACCTAAGCCTTGGTGAGCAGAGTTATCCGCCATATGTACTGGTGGGAGGTAGCAGGTACACGGTGGAATAATTGAGGTGCATAGTTGGCCTGGACACCACTCTTATAAAAGAAGAAGATTTTAAAGATCCAAAAAGGTGGGATGTTTTTCAACCATGTTTCTATTTCTTTTAAGGGGTGGGGAGAGTATGGTTGGGGTACTTCATCCATAAAAAGTGATATAAGTTGAAGTATTTTGATTCCACCAACATTGGGAGCAGGAATATATATTTGAATTTGCATTCTCTTTCTACTTTGCAAGTTTATCATAACCGGGAAATACCTAGAAACTGAAGCATGTATGTGTAGGCTGTTGGACAATATCGTTTTGCCAATATGCATCTTCCAAAAGGTTATAAGGCCAATGTGATGATTAAATTGTTTCCACACATACCGTCTATTTAAGATATGGCTGCGCTTGTTTTATTTTGTGCAATTTTAATTAGAATGTTTGTCGAAATGTAGAGACCAATGCTACTATGATTGTTGCAAGTACATCAAGAAAACGCTGTTCTGTCAGTGGAATTGTTGACAATTATACTTTAATTTTGTGCTCAACAGAATTTAGATGAAGCACACAGTAGCCCTGGATTGCATGCTGCAGCTGGACCTGGTCTTGCAGAAGAATGTGCTACTCTCGTAGGTTCCTGAATGTGTCATATGGTTTCCAGATTTTTTAGCTTAATTCCTGAACGGGTTCCCAAATAGGGCCAGAAGCATAATTGTGGAAACTAATTAAACCTTAGACAGTTTCTTTACATTTATTTCTGTACTTTTCGTTTGTTCCAGCTGAAGGATTCTATATAACCCCTTTTCCAAATGTTTACCTTTGTTCAACTTATGATGCTGACTCTAGAATGATTTATGTATGGTTTATGCTGTTTCATAGGGAGGCTGCCGGACAGGAATGGCAAAAGTTACCAATGCTTATGATCTTCCTGCTAGGTGGGTGATTTGGGTTACATTTTTCAACTCTGTACATTATTGTTGAGTATGTTTATGACTGTCTTTCTCTTTAATTTATCTGCAATACCTCATCTTTACATATGGAATAACGATGGCTCTTAAATCGCAAACTAGTTGAAGTCAGTTTTGTTAATACCCTACATCTATTCTACTCCATCTGGGCACAGTTCATTCAGTACTCAATTATTTATCTTTTAGGACAAAACATGGATTCTTAAAAAATCTCACATCTATCCCTTTATTATCATATGATCTGAACCAAACTTAAACGATTCCTTTAAAAAATCAGGCCCAGTGTAAATGCACCACCAACAACAATCCTTAACTACAACTGGTTGGTATTGCTTGTATGGATGCTTTGCTTTCATTGTGTTATATTATTAGCTAAATCCACAAGAATCCAGAGAAATTCCATGTCTTTTGAAACAACTTTCCTCCATGTGATTTTTAGTCCCTTGTAATACCTTCAATGATCATGGTATCACCAGCGTCCTAATCAAAAAATCAGAACACTATGGGCTGGTATATTTCGAGATCTCCCCTAATAAATTTAGCTGTTTCCCTTGATATCCACTTTTTGAGTATATTCACAGAGTAAAAGAATTTAAGGGGGGAGGGGGCCTGTGATCAGGGTCTTCAGTAGGAAAAAATTGAGGTGAGATCTACATACTGTTCAGGGATATCCATGACCTTGTCTACTTCCCGTGAATCTCATAATACATAGTGTATGAGTTGGTTATGGAATTGCTATGTGAGATCCAAGCTACATTACTATTTGGCAATAATGATATGAAGTTACATGGTCACAAACAACATTATCTACCTATGTTAGATTATCTATACGAGGATCTGAAAATTTGAGAGTTTAAATAAGTCTTAAATCATGTTTTTTGACATCGTGGTTCGGTGGCTGAACTACCTATCCCAATTCAATGCCATTATGCCTTAGTACTATGTTTTTCCCAGAGCAATTGATGAGAACTGAAGTCACCTTCTATATATCTTACTTTTTACACTTTACGAATAAGAAAATGCTGATGGCAATTAAATTTGTATTTGAATGGCGATGGCTGGGTATTGAGCGGCAGTAGTATTAAATGCATTCCTGTATCACCATATTTAGCTGCTAATAATTTGTAGTTAATCAATGAAAAGAAATACTAAATTGCAGTTAATTAAGCTAGTGTTCTCTTTCCCTTTCTACTTAGTTCGTGATATTCAATCACAATTTTAGCATGGTGACAAATGCAGCATAATCATAAGCCTTGGCATACTGCTGATTGCGTTTCATGTGCAGGAGGGTCATTCACACTGTTGGTCCAAAGTACGCGGTAAAATACCACACTGCTGCTGAGAATGCTCTAAGTCATTGCTATCGCTCTTGCCTTGAACTTCTTATAGAAAACGGGCTACAGAGGTTGTCTAATAGTCATATGTTCTACAGTTTGTTATTAATGCCATGATTTTGTTTATTAAAAGGAGAAAAGGAGAGCTAGTCCCTTGATTTCATTTTGATTTTTATTGTTTCAAATATTTAAAAAGAAGCTACTTAGTATGTTGGTTTATGTGGTGCAGCATTGCAATGGGTTGTATCTATACCGAAGCTAAAAGCTATCCGCGGGAACCAGCTGCTCATGTTGCAATAAGTGAGATATCTCTCTGTTTTTGTAATCAGCTCTTATTTGTTCGTTATTTGATTTTCAAGTTAAAAATAAAGACAATTCTTTCTGTGCTGAGACTTAAAAAATGATGGAATGTCCATCAGAAAGATTGAGATTCTTTATATGTTAACCATGTGTTTAGATGTTTTATCTGCCACTTCTTAAACTCTGCTCCGTCTTTTGTTGCTTTGATTAGGAACTGTACGACGGTTTCTTGAGAAACAGAAAGATAAAATAGAGGCAGTCGTTTTCTGTACGAATACGTCATCCGATACGGAGATATATAAGAGGTATACTTAGTACACTATTTTCTGCCTATATTGGTGGGGATGCAGGAATTATGTGTGTATTGTTCTCTTCTGTTAAAGCTCACAGTATCTTTTATTTTACAGATTGCTTCCTCTCTACTTCCCTCGGAATAATCATGAGGAGGAAATTGCCCGGTTAAAACTTCCTGCAGATGTTGGGGATGAGAATGGAGAGACTACTACAGCTGAACGTAAAATAAGAATAAAACCTTTGCCAAATTCAAAAACCTCTAGTCCAAAGACCCCCCAAGCTTCTGTTGATCTATCTGCCAGTAATGTTGGTTTGTCCAGAAGGTTAGTGACAAAATAAGCAGTTCATCCGCAACAAATATCATGTGAATAGTGGGGTTGCATTAACAGTTTAGTGTTAAAGTTAGTTAGAACTTTTCTTTTACAAAGGCTGCAAGTTTGTATATAAATCTTCAGCACTAAAGGCTGGGATCGCAAAATATACAATATAGAGCTGTAAACGGCTGAGTATAACTCAGTAGCCAGAAAGCCAAAAGAATCTATCTTTAGGTCCTACTTCATCTTACAAGAAAAAGGACAGTCTGGTGCACTAAAGCTACCGCTATGCATGGTGTCCGGGGAAGGGCCCCACCACAAGGGTGTATCATACGCAGCCTTACCTTGCATTTCTGCCGGAGGCTGTTTCCAAGGCTTGAACCCGTGACCTCCTGGTCACATGGCTGCACCATGTAACTTTACTAGTTACTCCAAGGCTCCCCGTCCTACTTCATCTTACAAGGAACCTAGAATATCTATAATAGCTACAGGATCCTGTATGTACTAAGAACTGTACCAATAGCAAAAAATGCAGTCCATTTTAATCCTATGTAAAGGACTGCTAATGCTCTCAAAACATCTCAATTTTCTCTCCTTCCATATGGTCCACCAAATTACTGCTGGGACAATTTTCCATCTTCTTTTTTCTGTACTGCCACTACCTTCACTGTTCCAGCTTTGAAGACCTGACCTTTCCTTTCATGCGTAGTCCACCTTATGTCCCTAGAGCTGATAAAGAAGTTCCAATGTGACCATAGACGGTAATGAGACTATAGACTGAATTTTTCCTGACTTGATCCCCTCTTCTATAAAATCCCTCATCTGGACCAATTGTTCGAACTTCTGACTCATCATGGGCATCATCTTGTCAAAGTGCGTACATTCTAGAGCTCGGATAAGTACTTGGAAAACTCACCCTTGTCCAACGGGGATTGGACCCTGGCAGCCTCAGTTCTCCAACGCTGTGCGTACAACTGGAATGATCCAGACCACTTTTTTTGTAAGTTGGCTGATGAGAATCTGTCCAGAGTGATTTTGGTATTGAACCTAAAGCAATTCATGAAATCCTAAGCCATTTCATGCCAATCACGTGAGGATCCTGGCGAGTGTACCAAGTCAGAGCTTCTCCTGATGAAGAATTTCATCCTTAACTTCTCATTTACCTACACGACTAACTTGTCACAATAAGCTCTCAGATGTGCATGGAGATCACCCTTCCCATCGTCGAACTTAGGTGGCTTGTACCCCACTGGTATATGATCGTCTGGATGGATGCACAAGTCGTCATAGTCTAGGTTCATGGTTCCCCTAGTAACTTGCAAGCTTTTCAATGCCCTTCTCAGACCATAAAGCTCATAAAGCTGTGTAGTTATTGACTCTTCTTCTTTCGATCGTGTGTCTTTCTCAATTTCTGCGTATTGATCCACCTCATACGGGTCTTTGAACACACCTGGTGCTGTGGAAGTAGGAGGTCCGGCGGCATATATGGGTGGCACAGGTAACTCATATAAATAATCCAAGCTTACACACGACGGATTTGGAACAAACATACTTTTCGTACCTTTACCTTTTTTTTTAGATGGATATTAATCAAAACTTGCCCAACATCCAAATGGTCGTCTCAGCTCCACACAACTTTCAAACATGATTGCCGAACATTCAGGTGGCATATGGGGCCGAGATTAGAGCGCACTTGGGGTCTTTGATGTCACTTATGGTTATTTGAGCCAACAAGACATTTCTCACTCTATTGATGGAATTCTGGGATCCAACTACTGTGTATTTCAAATTCTTAGATTTCGAGATAACTCCCAACCTAGAGGAGATCAGTGGGTTTGCTGACGTACCACTCAGAGAAGGGAGATTAGTACACCCGTCATCGATGGCAGGGGAAAAAATTCTTACAACTCTTAGGGTTGCAGGTTTACCCCTTGTTAAGGAACTTAGAAGACAGAACAGTGACGTTGGACTACCTTTTTCAGAGGTATGGTCATTGTGAGAGATCTAACCAATATCAGGATGACTTTGCTTGCTCCCGTGGAAGGTGGGAATATATGCGAGCTCGAGTCTTTGATGACTTTCTTGGGAATTGTGGTTTTCCTAAAGAAATTGCCCCGGATCAATATTAACCTTTTGCCTGTAGTCATGGAAATTTTTGCAAAGCCGCATGGGTTCACCTTAGGTCATATGATTCTTGCCGAGATACTACGATCATTATAGACGTGCTCAAGGGCACATGATCTTTTTGAAAGTTGCGATCTATTTTTGCACTTGGGCCATAAAGCACTTTTACCAGCGTCCCCAACACATGGACTATTGCATAGACACACTCAATAAAATCCAGAGCCATGAGGGACGGTTTAGGTATTGGCATGCACCCATTAGAGAGGAAGAGTGACACATTCTTAGCTAATCTTTTTACAGGGGACTTCATATCCTTGGCTAGCTGGAACAACCTATTTAACGACTCGACATCTACATTTCATTGATTTGATCGGGTTAGGGAGTATTCAGCCATATGCCCCTCCGAGTCTTGAGGCAATCTGGTATTATTCAAAAATATATCACTATGTCGGTTGTGGCATTGCACGAGGATGGTTGTGGTGTCTTGCTCCCAACAGCGCGAGTAAGGAATTTGCAAACAAAGTGGGAGTATATGATCGTGGTCAGCATTGGGGAAGAAGAATGGTGCACACCAGAATAATACTATGTCTGGTGAACTATAGGAGGCCTCATGGCCCAATCGAGTGCAGAGGGGTTTGGAGGACTCACGGACACCAGGTTAGTCAATTGAGTTAGGCTAGAGATAGTCCCTCACATGGAGCTCGTTACACCATGTACAATGAAGCAGTTCCATCAACCATTCGATACCAATGATTAAGGAAGATTCGGAGGAGCCATAAGAGGATCTTAAGGAAGATCCAGAAGAAGAAGAGATGAAAGACCCCGAGGAGGGTTCAGAGAATGGTTCCATCACATATAATGAAGACGGATGGGTAGTGGAGCAGACCCAGAGCCCAAATATAACTCCATGGGATCCCCAGAGTTTCATCTTATGATCTGAGTGATGATGACGACGACGGCTACACGTGGCCTCAGATTATCCTCGCTCATTGTACCCCTTCTCATATTCCCTAAAAGTGCCTCACGGCCTATCTTTTTGTACGCCCTTGTGGCCGTCCCCTCTACTTAATTTTAGGCTTCGATCAACCTATTTTGTTTTAAGCCCTCTAAACCACTTTTGCTGAATGAAATTTATGTTTATTCCAAATTCGGAATGTATTAAAATGGATCATTTATCATCAGATTGTATGCAACGTAGGCCTACCTTTGACAAAACAAGGATCCATATTAGGATGTGATTTTGTTTGAATGCCGCCAACTTGGAGTATATATTTGTTATATCTTCCAATATTTCCCAAACTAAGATAGTTTCCATTTTTTTATGTTATTATTAAAATCTCCAAAGAAAGTTGACTTGTGTCGCTTCGCAAACTGGCGGGCTCACGGTACAACCTTCGATCCAAAGCAAAGATGACTTAACACAGACGTCCAATGGTACCAATAGACAGTCTGAGAGTTCTCAGAATCTTCCGAGCGAAGCCTTACCTCGGTGGATTGAATTTTTGTTTCATTTTTTGTAGCTGAAGATAGTGCTGCATTCTCTGAGTTTTAATTAGATTAACTTTTTCCACCAATGTTTTGCTGGAAATTTTCTTGCATTCCACTTTATTAATCCTTTGATGGTGGAAGTTCTTCTCTTTCTTGGCCTCAATCAAGAAGTAAGATACTACGTTATATTTATCTTAAATTTACTGTCTTAAGTACATTTTCATCCAGATGGCATCAGCTTCGATTATTAATAACCAAGGAGATCACTCGACATTAATGTGTTTCCATGCCAGTATAAGAGTCAAACTAAAGCACTTTTGTACTTAGGCTACAGCTTATCATTCTGTTTGCTCATTAATGAAAACCATAATTCATTATTCTTAACAATAGTCCGAGGGAGATTTTTTTTATTTTCAAGCTATTTCTGATCATATTGCTGCCCTGAATTCTGGTTGTAGATTATAATCAAGAGGAAATTACACTAAGAAAGATACTTCCTGTTACTTTTACAGTGTAATATTACTTTGATCAAAAATTCCATTATTGTTGTTCTTTATCTAGTTTCTACATGTTGAAAAAGTATTTGTGTGACATATAACTTTTGATTATATATCTTTAAGCTAGACTAAAAAAAGTTTTCTTAAGCAGGAGTTCATCCTACTTGGATTCATTTTTGGATCCTGCTTTTATGTCCCTGATCAAAGACCCAGATCAGCGTCGTAGAGAACAATGGGAAAAAACAGCCCAAGCACAAAATAGTTGGAACTGCTTTAAAATGCTTGGATATGGTGACCTTGGGGGACCTGCTTTATCAGCTGCAGAAGAATATACCCTTCATTCTAGATATCTTGCAAAAGCGAACTCTCTGAATCTTTCAGAAATCGCGGAAATGAAAATCGTGTAAGCAGCTTTCTGTAAACCATGTCTTTGCAATCATTGTTTGGAACCTGCATCTAAACTGTTTGGAGGCTCAGATATGCACTTGAATAGAGTGAAAGAAGGTCGAGCTCTGCATATACCCGATTGCATGCAAAGGTTTTGTTAAATTAACATGACAATAGATAACTTGGAGACGACCTCTCTACCTTCACAAGGTAGGAAAAGGCTGCGTACACACCACCCTCCCCATACCCCACTCAATGGGGGAACCAGGATTTTCACTAAGAGGGTTCAAAATATGAAGAAGTAAACACGCGAAGATATCAAAAGGGGTTCAACATCTACTATATATACATAAAAAATAATTTTTTTAACCATTTATAAATAGCATAACCTCAGCCTACTTGCCTCCGCCCTTGACCCCACTTGTGGGGTTACACGGGGTATGTTGTTTTTGTAATAGACCACTGAATTGTTATTAACATATCCATGAATAAGCCTCGCATGCTTATGTTAAACTTATGTTGCTCATTGGCTATGTTTTCAGTTACCGAGGAGGGGTTGATAGCGAGGGTCGTCCAGTTATGGTAGTCGTGGGAGCACATTTCTTGCTAAGATGTCTTGATCTTGAGAGATTTATTCTGTACGTTGTAAAGGTAGTGATACTTTCTGGTAGATTGTGTGGGTTTATCCATATCAATTGTACGATTCATAATTTGTTTTACTTCAAATTTTTCATGCATGATTTGGAAGTAAATAGTTATTCTGCTCACCACATTTCAGGAGTTTGAGCCTTTGATTCAGAAGCCTTACTCAATAGTGTATTTTCACTCTGCAGCATCTTTACAGATGTAAGTATTATCTTCTGGCCTGTATATTCATTGGCAGATGTCCTTATGATGGATAGACCTCATCATAAAACTCGTAGTGAAGTTTGTTGATTACTATAAGTGAAACAATCAGTAATTTAGATTTAGTTCTTTTTCTGACCAGAATGATAGGAAAATCTTCACTATCTTCCAAACATCTTGTATGAGCTTCAGAGCTAATGCGTATGCATTGCCAGACATCATTATTTTCCTTTTGTCGTCATTTTGAGGATCCTTTTCTCTACAGCTTTCCATGTCCATATGATTGATGAGGATCATGAAGCTTTCAAAATAGTTTTTTCCCCGTTTTTTCTTTTAATTCAATCCTTGAGCTCCATGCATTCACTGAAAGAATCCTTTTCTAATGTGCATTAATAAACTTTTGATCTGTTTTACTTTGGTGGTTCAGTTGTGTTTGGCCAAAATCAAAGTGGAATTTGACATGCAAAATGTGTTTCTTACTTTGGTGTTACGAGGTTTTTTTGTACCTAAAATTTGGAAGTACTTTTTCTTAGATGTTTCCGAACTTTGTTTCGTTGTAAAAAACAGGCAACCAGATCTGGGATGGATGAAGAGATTACAACAAATACTTGGACGGAAACACCAGCGTAACCTTCATGTAGGCAACACCTTAGCCTACTTTCTTGTCCTTTCTATGGTTCCCCAAAGCTGAACGTTATTTCTGTTTCTTTTGTCTTTCTAAATCTCGTTTTTCTGTGAGCAGGCAATATACGTTCTTCATCCTACTTTTGGACTGAAGTCTTCAATCTTTGGTTTGCAACTCTTTGTCGATAATGTGGTACTTATTTTCTTAGCACCTTCCGTTTCTTCTTTTTGTGTAATCCCATTACTATTTGTAAACAAACTTCATTCCATTTTCTCTCTAACCTATCTCTGGGTAACTAATCTGCAGGTGTGGAAGAAGGTAGTATATCTTGATCGTCTTCTACAGCTATTCCGCTATGTTCCTCGTGAACAACTAACGATTCCAGATTTTGTATTCCAGTTAAGTTATCATACCACTATCCTTCATTTATCACGTCAGAATGTAAGAGGACCGAGTGCAACATGCGATTTCATGGTAGTATTAGGCGTTGTCCATAATTTTGCTCTATTGGGTGGGAAGATAATAGTTACTACTTGGTTATCTTGGTTTTAGGCTGGTTATTGCCTCCTATGGTCTGAATTTGTTGTCGAGCTCTGACGCTTTCACATGTTAGTAACTCGAGGCAGATGGAATATGTGTTCAGCTGAACTTCACATTTTCAACATGGAGCTTAGATACATTTGTGTGCATAATCACTGAAACTTCAGTAAATATTGAATTCCGAACCCATAATCTCTGTCATGCAATGTATTAAGTTGTAAAGGACATACAGATAGAGCCAATCAAGTTTAAATCCTGGATCTGCCTCAGTAGCAACAGTGTATGTTGCTGGACTCTCCAAAAAGGCTGTTGTACCTTTGTTGGATCCTCCAAAAATGAACTACTTTTGAAGGATTCGTCATGTACCTCGCTACATTTTCAAATAGTCCTGAGCAACATAGGCAACAATTATCTCCCTTGTAACGAGCACACTACTTACACAGAAGGGGATCGTTGGAGTAACTAGTAAAGTTGCTGACTTGGTGCCATGTGATGATTAGGAGATCACAGGTTTAAGCTGTGGAAACAGCTTTTTGCAGAAATGCAAGGTAAAGTTGCGTACAATACACCCTTATGGTCCGGCCCTCCGGCCCTTAGTGCAACGGGCTGGTCCTTCTCTTGAACTACATACATAAAATAGAACCCCTTCAGTTTAAATCCCGGATCAGCCTATGTAGCCACAATGATCTCCCCTCGTGTAACGTGTACTTCATGTTGTGATTGCAGGCATGATTTGGAAGTGAATGGAGGTAAGGGCCTAATAGTGGATCCAAGAACAAAATATGTTTATCAGAGACCTTAATGTCCATATCCATAAGAGCTTCAACTCAAAGATCCATCAGTTAAACCAGCTATGGAGTAAGTTGCAAGATAATGAAAAGCCTGTTTATCTCTTATTTTCTTTCTAATTATGAGTTGGTAGTAATTGGTTGTTATTTTTAGTGGCCATTTGTTTTTCTATCCTTTTTTTGGAAAGTTTATTTGTTTATTTATTTGTGCAGACAATGTGTTGTCTCCTTGTGGCAATAAAAAAGTCCCCCTATGTAAATTTTTTTTTCCATGTAATGAATGTATTTATTTCTAAAATTTGATTGAATATTTAGCAGTCACTTTTCCAAACCCTACGTGAATGCGAGATGCTTTGTGCGTCGGATTTTTTTTTTCTTCTGCTTTAAGTCATAAGAGGTTGGATGTGAGGTATAAGGGATAAATAGTTTTGGGATAAAATGGATTTATTTATCCCATGTTTGGTGTGAGGTATTAGTTAGTATCGGGATTATTTATTTCAACATTTACATCATAGTGATGGGATAAGTTATTTCATATATATGGTGGGATAACTAATCTCAAAATAATTAATTTCAAGATTAATTATCTCGAGATAACTCTTTTCCAACTAAACGACCCTGAAGCGTACAATTTTGCGTACAATTTTTTCAAGGAAAACATTTTGAAGAGTTTTGACAACCAAACACAAATAACTAGTTTGAAAACATTATATACCATTAATGAGGTCTCACTTGATTTTCCTTTCTTTTAACTATTAAGATGTTTTAGTATGCTAAGTTTGAAAATATGTCATTTTTCTAATATTTACAAGATCTCAAAAGAGAATTTCACTTGAAATGTCCTTACATTTTATATGTCGCAAAATTAAAACATCAAAAATTGTCTTTTGAAGGAAAAAGGAAAAAATTACTTGATAAAGTAAATACATGTCTTGTATTTAAATGAAAAATAGCGAGGGTTCAAAATAATATAATACAAGGCGAGAATTTAGATTTTATTTGTTTCATTTTGTATGTATATAATTAACTGTATATTTATTGAATCCATTTGCTCTAATATCTTTTTTTTTTTTTTGACAAAGTAGAGATGCATTAAGTACTTCGTCCGGCTCCAAAACAAACACAGTTTGACGCTCAACATGCATCTCAGAGATGGAAATAATTCTAGTGAAGGATTTTCCTATCTTATCATCCCAGACAGTGTGGGCTACAAAAGGGAGAGGGGATACAAAAATTTTGCAGACCTTCCTTTGCTAGAGCATCTACTACCTTGTTTTGTTCTCGGTAACTATGCTGGACCGGAGGTCTTCCTAGCCTTTGAAGCATCAACCTGCATTCATGAATAAAGGAGTTAAATAGGGCATTCTTAGATTTCAACATGATGATTATGTCTTCAGGATCAATATTAATTATAATGGGAGTTAAGTTATGTTGCAGGGCTAGTTGAAGGCCCTTCCAAAGGGCCAAAAAGCTCCAGTTATTAGTAGCATGGAGGAAAGATTGAGCAAAGCCCAGAACCCAATCACCATTAGCATTGCGAATCACACCACCAATACCTTCTTTACCAGGATTACCAAGACTAGAGCCATCAGTATTAAGTTTAAAGTAATGTCTAGGAGGGGGAATCCAACTTAAGTGAATGGTGATAGGTTTTTTTGGAATAGAGTTTGAGCATAGTTGGAAAAATTCAACAGCTTCAGAGTAGGCAGATTTGAAGAAGGTGGGGGAGGATCTATTATTGAAGATGTTGGAGTTTCTATTCCTCCATATGTTCCAGAGGCAGAAGGGTAAGAGAGTTGACCAATTGAGTAGATGGTTAAAGTTGGAGTTCTTAAAAAGCATCCAGGTTGAATTCCAGTTTGTAGGATGAAACATGTGAGGATTAATGTCATGATCTCCCTGGTAAAACTGGCCAAGTTCATGCCAAAGAGAGTTGGCATAAGGACAACTGAAAAAGAGGTGAGGGATGTCTTCAAGTTGATGAGAGCAGAGATGGCAGTAGAGGGTTATGTGGATCCCTCTATAACCAAAGATGGGGTTTAGGGGAAGGCTGTTGTGGTGAAGAAACCAGAGGAAGAATTTAAGCTTGTTAGGCACAGAGAGCTTCCAAATCCAACCAAAAGAAAAGGGATTAGGAGTATAAGTTTGGGTCATAGATACCAGATACTTATAAACAGATTTGCAAGAGAATAATCCATTTCCAGTGAGGGTCCAGAGGGGGGTGTCAACAGCAATGAGAGGGTCAGGCCTAAACAAGTTGTACATGCTAAGCTGAAGATCTCTAAGAATATAAAAAAATAGGAAATGAAAGGTCTAATTTCTATTCTACCAGAAAAAGAAGAGTTTGAGAGAATGGGTAGGATGAGGAATAAGGCCTTGGATGATAGATCTCAGGAGGGGATGGCAAGGGATCCATCTATCCTTCCAAATATCAATGTTGTGGCCATTGTAAACAGACCACTGGATAATCCCTTTACGAAGGGACCATGCTTTATGGACATTTCTCCAGGTTCTAGAGGAAGAGGAGGAAAACTTTCCCCTGGAATGCCTTCTCTGGAGGACTCTAGCCCATAAGAAGAAAGGATTGAAGTGGAGTCTCCAGGATAGGATACAAAGGAGGGTGTCTTCCTTAATGTGGGCCTGTTGTATGCTAAGGCCACCCATATGCTTGGGCTGAGTGATGGTAGCCCAATTAACCATATGCATCTTCCTTCTTTCTATAGTGAAGCCCCAAATGAAATCCTTTGGGCCCTATCAATTCTATTATGAATCTTTCTAGGAAGCAGAATGTATCGCATGACATGACTGGAAATACTGCTAAGACAGACTTTAGCAAGGGTGGTCCTCCCTACCATATTCAAAAACTTGACTTTCCAACTTGCAAGTTTATTACTGATATTATCAAGGATAAATTGAAAGTCAGAAAGCTTATGCCCACCCTGAAAGATGGGGAAGTCTAGGTATCTATCAAAAGTATTGCTAGCTTTTATGCCAAGGATGGAGGAGAGGGAGGTTTTGGTGGAATGAAGATAATTCGAGGAGAACAACACTTTGGATTTCTCCACATTTACCTTTTAATCAGAAAATGTGCTGAAATTATGGAGGGTCTTAACCATGGTAGCATAGTTGAGCTAGTCAGTTCTAGCAAAAAGAGTCAAGTCATCAACAAAGAAGAGGTGGCATATCGTTGGCCCCCTGTGGTTGATTTGGATGAGGTGACATTGTAGAGTATCAACTTCATAATTGATTCTTCTGGACAGAAGTTTCATACAGAGTATGAACAAATAGGGAGAAAGGGGGTCCCCTTGTCTTATACCTCTTGTAGGTTGAAAACTTGGAGTATGACTTCCATTAACAAGGATAGAGATGGTGGAAGAAGAGACACAAGACATGATAATATTAGAGAGTCTAGGGGGTGAAGTTGAAGAAAAATAGGGCTTGTCTAATGAAGGACCATTCTAGCCTATCAGCAACCTTCTCAAGATCAATTTTTAGGATCATGTGTGGGGTTAAACCTTTCATTTTCCTGAAATGATTAATATACTCCTGAACTATAATTGCATTATCAGAGGATCTTCTCTTGTACAGAAAACTGGCTTGAGTTTCTCCAATGAGGGATTGCAGAAAAGGCTTAATTCTATTAGCAATAATTTTAGTGATAATTTTGTACTGAGTATTACAAAGACCAATAGGTCTAAAGTTCTTGAAGCAGTTGCATTTTTGCATAAGCCCATTTGAGAAAGTGTTAGTACAAAATTATAAGAGGAGAGAAACAAAGATATCCCAAAACCTTTGGTACATGAAGGGGTGCATACCATCAGGCGGAGCTTTAAGAAGTTGGAAAGAGAAGAAAATATTCTAATTTCAGCTAAGAAAGGGATAGAGTCTGGGTGAGACTGGCCAGAGGAAGGAGCAGAGCATGTCAGGAAGGGGTTTCTCTGGTATTTAAGATGAGCTGGGAGATGATCAGTCTTGAAAAGAGAAGAGTAGAAGGATAAGATGACATCTTTTATACCTCTTGGTCATGGATTAAAACACCCTGATCATGAAGGGAGAGAATTTTGTTCCTTCTTCTTCTGTTAAGGGTGGAGGTGTGAAAGAACTTCGTATTCTGATCACCATCCTTGAGCTAATTTATCCTAGATTTTAACATTCAAAAATCTTGTTCATCTCTTAGGATAGAGCTAAATTGAATGGTGAGCTCAGTCTCTAAGTTTTAAAGGAAAGAACTAATAGGGTAGTGAGGAGATTTTTAGATTCCAGCTAGCCTAGCTAACGAGATTTTCTTATTGTGGAAGATATTGCCAAAAGAGTTTCTATTCCAAGCAGTGGCAGTGTTAACAAAGTCTAAAGTGGCTCTGGTGAGATTAGAATTAGTAGGAAAGGATTGAGCCACTAGGTGAGGACAATCAGAATGATTACACCATATAGATTCAACTCTGAAAGGTTTTGGAGTAGTGAAAGGGTTTCTAGCAAAGGTGAGAAGTAGGGGGAGTGATCAGAGTGGGTTCTGGGGCAGTAGAGGATGAAAGCTTCAGGGTAAAGGTGGATCCAATGATCATTGACTAAACATCTATCAAGTATTTCTAAGATGAGATGATGTTTGTTCCTCTACCTCATATTTGACCAAGTAAACTTACTACCTCTAAACCCCAAGTCAATGAGGTTGTAGTGATTCAAACAATCTCTAAAAATATAAGCCCTATAATAATTAATACTATTACCCCCAAATTTCTCAGAAGCATTCAATAACTCATTAAAGTCACCACCTATAAGCCAACTAGTTCCATCGAGAGTATAAAGAGAATTAGCAAAACACATCAATTGATCCCAAAGGGTTTTTCTAAGGGAGAAAATATTGCTGGCATAAATAATACTAAGAATCCAACAAGAAGGAGGAGAACTTACCTTAACAGTGGCATGAATGTCTTGGGTATAGAAATCTCTTTTATGGAAATAGCATTATTCTTCCAAAAAATGACAATCCCACTCAAGGAGCTAGTAGCAGAGGATTGAATAAAATAAGGAAAGCCCAATTCAATAGCTAAGTCCTTATGTTCAGCCATCCTGGTCTCTAGAAGGGCAAGCACCGAAGATTGATGTATGCCTATGAGGGATTTGCAATGACCCTTAAATTCAGCATTTTTGGCACCCCTAGTATTCCATATTAGACAATTATTCATGAGTAGAGGTTGTTGGGTTTCCTGAAGGATTGATTTCTCTTTCCTCGAAGGGGCTGAAGGGCTGGGTAGCTCCAATCTTTTTCTTTTCCCGGAGAATGAGGAGATCTTGATATTGCATGGATCCCCTATCATAGGGTTTAATAGACCTATTCCTATTTCTACCCTTGATATATCCAGAGGGGGGAGGACAATAACTAGTTCTTGAGTAGCCCCTCGAAGACCAGGTTTACAGGTTTTTCCAAAGTGAGAACAACCGTTCAGGGTATTCTCAGTTGGTCAAGTAGAGCTTCCATTTCCACGTTGCTTTCTCTGAGAGCTTATAGTGTTTTCTCTCTTTCCAGGGCTTCTATGCTCAGATGAGGATTTGAAGGGGGTGGACTCTTGGAGATCACATTTATTAAGAAGGGGCCCTCCCCATTGAGCCTCACAAAATGAGGTCCCGCTGCCAGAAGAGTGTGGTTTGGTAGGGGAAAGAATGGGAGGCTCGAGCTAGTGATCATCTCTGTGATGAGTGATGGGTTGAGGTCCATCTGAAAGGATGGGTGGAGAATTTACATGAGAGTGGTCATCCACACATTTGGACCAAAGTTTTGGAGTCCCTGGTTAAGGAACTCCATGGCTATAAGAGCTAAGTAATGCAGGTCTTGCAGCAGAATTATGACTTGAGTTCCCTCCCACTAAAAGTGGAGAGGGATTGATTGGCTTACTAGACAAACTTTCATCTAGGATGCTGGCATGTGAGAGAGAGGAAGAGGGGTTGTGGTGATAGTGACCATGTTCGGGATAGAGGTGCTCATTGTGCTCAAGGGAAGAACATTGCATAGCATCCCCATTAGTGGTATTAAGAGGTTGAAGGGGAATGTGAAGAGCCTCTGTCTTGGAAAACATAGTGGCATTAACTGCCTTGTCTATGGAATGATTATTGGCTATCAAATCACTCTGGGAAGAGGAAGAGATTGACAACATGAGTGGAGGATTACGAAGCTGAGGGGTAGTAATCATTTGATGAGGGATGGGTC
The DNA here is from genome assembly GCF_002878395.1 of Capsicum annuum. Classification (NCBI taxonomy): domain Eukaryota; kingdom Viridiplantae; phylum Streptophyta; class Magnoliopsida; order Solanales; family Solanaceae; genus Capsicum; species Capsicum annuum. Next base: position 15,553,522 of record NC_061121.1, read on the forward strand.
CCATGGGGTAAATCTTTTTTCTTTTCAGTATTAGAAATAGAAGGAAAGTAGTGGGAATTATAATTGGAAGAGGGGTATTTAGATAGCTTATCATGGGTCGAGTTAATAACGGGTTCTGAGGGAGAAAATGGGCCTAACTCATCATGGCCTAAGGTGAGAGTACGAATAGTTGGAGGGGTTGGGCCCAAGGAAAGGCTAGGCTTGAGGTTTAAGCCCAGGGGAGAAGAAGGGGGGAGTTTATTGAGATTATAATCTAGGCCATGAGTGTTAACATTAGTAGAAGAGGCGAGTTGGCCCAATTGACACTGAAGCAATCCAGTAACATTGATGACCCGAGAAGGCCCAACTGAGTTTGGGAGCCCTAACTGGGGAGTATTGTCGACGTTCATGGATGCCACCGCTTCAAGGGAGAGAGAGTTAGGGGACTTACCTGGAGCAGGGATAGGGGCGTCATTACCTCGATCTTGGCGTATCCGATGGAGAGACAAATCAGAAGGCTTCTTACCAAATCGCTTTCGAAAGGATATAGTCTTCCACTCTTTGCATGGATCAACTACCAAAGCTGGAGAATCTTCAGATATCGTGGAGGAGGAAGTTGCCAGGACCGGATGAGGACGTTTCTCAGGGCAAGAAATGGCGATATGTCCTAAACACCCATAATTTTTACACAGGATTCTCTTGCCTTTATACAGAAGTTGTTGTTTGTGGTCTCCGATAGTGATCGAAGTCTTAACCGGCTTACCCAATTCAATTTGTACGCAAATTCGTGCTTATCAACCTCAAATTGTAGAGGATGTGCAAGCGTCTACCTTAAGAAGGACCCCGATTTTCCAGCCAATTCGTTCAAGAATGGATTGGTTATAAAATTCTGTGGGTAATTGGGGTAGGCGAACCCAGATCACAGTGAAGTCTATCTTGGAAGTGCTCAGTACGAAATTAGGCTCCCATTTTCTAACTGAGATAAAACTGCCAGCGATAAACCATGAACCCCGTTACAAGGCGATTTCCTGGCTGTCTTTGCTCTTGAATTTAGCGGTGAAGAATCCATAACCCAGATCAATTAGGCAAAGCGGTTCAGAGAGATGCCACAAAGCATCTAATTTGGTTTTTAGATATTGGTGAGTAAGCTTATCCCCAAAAACCTTTAGGATAACGGAGAATTGTCATGGTGATTTAGATTCTGAGTTTCTCATCAAGGGTGAGGTTAGTCAAATCCCCTTCAAAGTCAGATAAGCCAACATCAAAATCAATGGGAGTCATAGGTTGGTCAAAGGACAGAACGGTATTGGAGGTGATGTCTTTGTAAGAGGGTTTGGTTGCCATTATAGGTGCGGTGGAAAGTGCGTAGGAGGTCCGTAAAGGGAAGAGAAGAGTTGAAGTTAGAGAAGGGCGAGACCGTCTCTCACTAACCTATTTCTCCCGTTCGCTCTAATACAAAGTGATAAATAAAATAGCTATAAGTTAACTGATATATCAATACAAAGTGAATTGATTCACTAAACAATTATTATGTCTGATAATTAAAGCTGAAATTATCTCTATTTCTCAAATTTTCCCACTCAGGGGCATTTGGTTCACCAAAAATGTAACTAATATTTGGTTTACGAAAAAAGTAATCATTTCTTTTTTAGTATAATCATTATAGGAGGTGCTATTCAAATTTTGCATGTGGTTAAATCGAAAAGGACATTGATTAAAATAGTTATTGAGTTTGTATTTAAGTCGTTATATAATTTCGCTTAAGAGTTGGACCAAAATTTTGCTTTGTAGAATGGGTAACCAACCAACTAGAACAAAGAGAACATGTAGCACTGTTCAATTCCAAGGACAACCAATTAAGCAGAAGGATAATTATTGTGGTTAACTATTGATGTTGTAACTAAACATATGTTTACTAGAACTAGAATGTCCTGTGAATCTTGTCATTAGTTGTAATACATTTCCAATTTTGCTTCAGGTGCATGTAACAACTACAGTTTGATGCAATTAGGATCTTGGATCAATAACTTGATGAGTAGTAGTTAACAAGCTCCTTATATCATTAAGCTACAAGAGACGAGTTGAAATTAAAATGAGCCAGTATTAACATTATCAATAGAATAAATAGACTAGGACATAATATAAGGTGCTTTCAATGCGTGAATCATTTCACATGAGTTATGAGGTTTGGAGTAAACTTTTCAAAGAAAGGCATATCTTGGTGTGGAATTTTGTAAGTGCTAAGACGTGTGTGTATATATGTGTGTTACATAGTTATACATCATATTATACCATATATACAATAACAATACATCATATATACACTTTTATACCATTTATACAAAATCAATACATTACATAACTATTAGTACAATATTGATACATATTCATACATCATTTATACAATATCTATACATTACATAGCTATTTGTACAATATCGATATATTATATATATACGCTGCATAACTATTTATACATTATACATACATTTTTATACACCATTTATACCCTATAGATACAGATTTCTACATCATTTATACAATACCGATGTGTGTGTATATATATATATATATATATATATACTAGAGGAGCATGGCCTGTGTCAGCATGGGCCCAACATTAAGATATTTATTTGTCTTTTCAATCTTGATATATTTAAATAAATTTTTTTAATAAAAGGATAGCATATGTTTTCTAGAATTCATCCGGAATCTAGCATGAGTTCAACATATGTTTTTTTAATACGTATTTAGATAATTTAAGTTGTTAACTATTTTAATTTATAATATTTTTTTATGTAATTTTCAAATTAATATACGTTACTTTTCTTGTCCAAATTATTGTGGCATTGATAGTCAATTATATTTTAAAAATAATTTAAGTTTTTAATTATTGTGATTTATAATACTTTTCTTCTATTCCAATTTCAGTGACACTAATATAATTTCAAGAGTCGATCAAATATTTTATATCTTTAAATATTTTAAGTTGTTAATTATTGTGATTTCTAGTATTTTTCATGTATTTTTTTTTGAAATATATAACATATTAAATTATTTTTAGATATTCTAAATTGTTAACAATTGTAATTTATAATGCTTTTTTATGTAATTTTTGAATAATATACGCTACTCTCCTTGTCCAGAATTTTGTGTCGACGACAGCCAATTATATTTTTTAAATAATTTAAATTTTTTATCATTGTGATTTATAATATTTTTTTTATCTCAATTTATGTGGCACAATGCTTAAATGACCATAATAATTAATTAGGGGTGATATAGTAAAATCACGACTGAAGCAGTTGAAGTAGAAATCAGCAAATTTTTAAATTTTTTTTGTTAATTATTGTTATTTACAGTACTTTTTATTTCATTTTCAAATAATATATGTTGTTTTATATCTTCTTCTGTCCCGTCCCAATTTATGTGGCACTAATATAATTTTGATAGCCAATCAAATATTTTATGTTGACATATCATTTTGTTATTCTTATTTTTCTAATACATAAATGACTTATAATAAGGAGTGATATAGTAAAACATTAAGAGTTAATTTCGTATTTTATGTCTATTTTATTTTTCATTAAATATTATTTATTTTCTTAATACCTAGATGACTCATAATAATTAATTAAGAGCGATTAATTATGTTATTACTATAAAAATTAATATAATTTTATCATATCCAAAAGTAATCATCGATAATTCACCGGAATAGTATATTAATTAAATACAGGATGCTATATTTGCATATGCAAAATATGATATTATTAAACATTATTGGATAGTGCATTATATTTATCTTTCACAATAATAAAATTTTACTACATATTTTTCTTTATTTTTTTTAACTCGATACATACTGACCCAACACAAATTCTAAGAAAATATTCACTAAAAATTTATTTTATTAAATTAAATTTATTAATTTTGTAATTTAAAAATTTAAAGTTAAGTTTAAATATTAGTATTTCTATACAAGGAAAGAGTAATTTTAAAATTTAAATTACTAAAATAAATAAGTAAATAAAAAGATTATTTTTTATATAAAAGTCAATTAAAATATTTACTTTAAATATTTAGTTACAATTAATTAAGATAATTTTTTATTTTGTCATAATTTATGCTGCACCGATAAAATCTTGAGAGTTGAATAGAACTTTTATCTAATTTTAAAAAAATATTTTAACTTGTTAATTATTGTGATCTATAATAATTTTTATGTAATTATCAAATAATATTTTTACTCCTTGTGTCCCAATTTATGTGGTTTCGATACAATTGAGAGTTAACTAAAATTTTTATATATCTTTTAAATATTTTAAGTTGTTAATTATATGCAGTACTTTTTCTTTTTATCTCAATTCATGTGGCATTACTAAAATAATAAGAGTCAATAAAATTTTTATATGTCTTTTAAATATTTTAAGTTATTAATTGTGATTTGTGGGAACAAATTAGTTTTGAACATGATGGCCAATTAAATAAGTAATTTTTTTCTACTTCCAATATGTAGTTATAGTTAATTAATATAAATTAATATAATATATTAAATATTTAAATCATTATGATGAAACAATGGAATTATTATATATTAGGGCATGATATGTAATTAAGTGGGAGTAGAGAGTTTTTTTGATAATAGTCAATAAAATTTCTATATGTCTTTTAAATATTTTAAGTTATTAATTATTGTGATTTGTGGTAACAAATTAATTTTGAACATGATAGACAATTAAATAAATAATTTTTTTTTACTTTCAATATGTAGTTATAGTTAATTAATATAAATTAATAAAATATATTAAATATTTAAATTATTATGATAAATTAATAAAATTATTATATATTGAAGCATAATATGTAATTATGTGGAAATAATTGAATTTTTTGGTAGTTGAAAAAGACGGTCGAAACCACTTCTTCTATATAATAGAAAAGAAAAGAAATATATATATATATATACACGCACAACATTCAAGGAGTTATAAATGATTTTTTGTTGGTGATTAATTATTAGTTATTAAAAAAAAAAAAAAAAGGAGTTATTTAGCCACGATTTTTAAGCCACGCCAAAACGTGAATATTTTAACTTTTTGACTATTTTATTTTTTATAAATTAGTTAGTACTACTTTATTGCAAAATATTCGAAATTACGGTGGAAAAAAAATCACCCATTTGATGTTGTAAAAGAGCCAAGTGGCAGTAGAATATCAAAGGAGAGTAGCATAAGAAAATCAGTGGACACAATTTGGCAATCAACAATAACCGCCGTCCGGCAGAATTTCACACTCTTCAGGTGAGCTGTTAAACTCCGTTCTTCTTCTCCGGTAATAATTTACATTATATTGGAAATTCATATTTTTAATTTTAGAATTAAGCGAGCGTACACGGAGCAAATTAATATGATTCGAAAATCGAAATTAAATAAATCAAAGGTGAATATTGGAGAAAATGAGAAATTTATATGTGGTATTAATTCTCCACTGCGGTAGAGTTACTTGATATTTGTTGCTGGTGGGAGGTGACTGGTATCTCTTAGAATTAGTTGAGGTGCGATAAGCTGGCCCGGACATCACTGTTATCCAAAAAATTTAAAAAATTATACGAGGTTGTCTAGAGTTATTTACTCTTGTTGCAATAAACATTTGTTGGTGGGTTGGTGAAGCCGAGATGATAATTTTCCTTCTAGGAGTTTTGAAGAACTAGGAGAGATGATTAGATAGGATATGACAAAGTTTTAGCTTACTTACTGAGGACATGATCCTAGATAGGAAGGTATGGAGGTTGAGGATTAGGGTAGAAGGTTTGTTGGTAATCTAGTGTTGTCGCACTTCATGTAGAGAGTTTTGAAGAATCAGGAGAGGTGATTATATATGACATGACACACCTTTGGCTTATTTACTGAGTATATGACCTTTGATAGGAAGCTATGGAGGTCAAGGATTAGGAAAGAAGATCAGTAGGTTGTCTAGGGTTGTTGCACTTTATGTTGGAGAGTTTTGAAGAACTCGGGATGGGGCAGATGACTAGACAGGACATGACACAACTTCGATTTACTTATTGAGGATATGATTCTAGGGAGGAAGGTATGGAAGTCGAGGATTAGGGTGGAAAGTTAGTAGGCAGTCGAGTGTTACCTTATGTTTTGTTGGTGTTGGGAGGTGACAAGTATCTTGTATAATTAGTCGAGGTGTACGAAATCTGGCTCGAACGTCACCGTTATCCAAAAGAAAAAATACGCAAGTTTGTCTAGGGTTATTTACTCTAGTTGTAATAAACATTTGTAGGTTAGTTCTAGTTTCTTCGTGGTGAAGCTGAGACAATACATAATCTTTTATCTTCTAGGTGTTTTGGGTAAACTGGGGAGGTGATTAGATAGGACATCACACAACTTTAACTTACTGAGGACATGACCCTACATGGGAAGGCATGGAGGTTGAAGATTAGGAAAGAAGTTTAGTAAGTAGTCTAGTGTTGTCGCACTTCATGTGGGAGAGTTTTGAAGAATTGGATAGGTGATTAGACAGAATATGGCATAGCTTCAGCGTAAATGAGGACATGACTCTAGACATAAAGGTTCGGGGTTGAGGATTAAGCTAGAAGTTTAGTAGGTAGTCGAGTGTTGTTGCACTTCATATGGGATAGTTCTGAATAACTGGTGAGGTGATTAGATAAGACATAACACAACTTACTTACTTAATGAGGATATGACCCATTAAATAGGAATGTATGGAGGTCTAGGATTAAAGTGGAAGGCTAATAGGTAGTCGAGTATTGTTGCACTTCATGTGGGAGAGTTTTAAAGAACTGGTGAGGTGATTAGACGGGACATGACACAACTTCAGCTTACTTACAGATTACACGACCCTAGATAGGAAGGTCTGGAGGTCAAGGATTAAGGCATAAGATTAGTAGGTAGTCGAGTGTTGTCGCATTTCATATGGGAGAGGTAGGGGCTAGCCTCCTCTCTGTTTCTCCTTATATTTAGGGATCTCATAAGTTCAGTGTTTATTACTATCTTTTGCTTCATTTGCTTTGTATCGTGTTTTTTTTTTTTTTTTTGGGTCTTATTTTCTTGTGATTGTTCTTTGAGTTCTTCTTTTATTTTGAGCCGAAGATCTATCGGAAATAGTCTCTCTACCTCACAAAGGTGTAACATGTAAGAGTATTTAGGGATCACATAAGTTCAGTGTTCCTCGGTGTTTATTACTATCTTTTGCTTCATTTGCTTTGTATCGTGTTTTTTTTTTTTCCGTCTTATTTTCTTGTGATCGTTCTTTGAATTCTTCTTTTATTTTGAGCGGAGGATCTATCGGAAATAGTCTCTCTACCTCACAAAGGTGTAGCTTGTAAGAGTAAGGTATGCGTACATCCTACTTCCCGGACCCCACTTGTGGGATTGCACTGGGAATGTTGTTGTTGGAATTGCTTGTAGAAATACTCGAATTGCAATTTTAGAAGTTCTTTCTTTAGCTTGAATATTTTCAGTGATTGTGAAGTTAGTTATGTTTGGAGCTGCAATAAACATTTGGATGTTGGATTAAATGAGCCAAAATTGTTGGGTACGGATATAGAGGATTCATATAGTCTACCCAAAGTAGTTTATATGGTAGACATTTAGTTTTTTTGTGAAGTTTTGACAAGGGTTTCTCCTTTCTTTCTTTCCTTTTTGAACATTTTCTAAAACACAGTATACTAAAATTTAGTTTCCCTGAATTGACTACAGAGATGCTGAAGTTTAAAATTTGAAAAAGAGACTTTATTTTAGAAGTAGATTGAACAACAAGGAAAATAGGCTGTTTGAAGGAATAGGGTGAGGAAGGAGGAGCAGTAGACATGGTGCAAAGTATGTCTATGAGTACTCTTGCAACTTCTAGGTATTGCGGAGTTTGTGGAGCCATCTGTTTGAGGAGGCAGTTTGGAAAAATAAAAGAAACCACTATAGGTTTTGGGGAAAGTCAATTCATTTGGAATGATCGCCGGAAAAGCTCGTCTTTTGCAACCAATGTTGATATAATAAAGCCGAGATGTTTGAGAGTTCAAGCTGGATGGTTGTTTAAAGGAGGTGACAAAAGCTCAGAAGCAAACGTTGAACGTAGCGAGAATGCTAATGAAGATATATTGATGTTCTTTTTCCAGCTGGACCTGGCTACACGCGTGCAGGTTACTATCTAGCACTGTGATTTGCTGTAATTTTAGTTGCTATATCTTCGACTGTTGCTTCACGAGTTGTCTACTCTATCCTGCTATATACACAGTATGCTTTGAATGTGGAGCAGTATGAAATTGCACAACAACTAAGAGAGAAGCTCACTGAGGTTAGTCTATGGAGATATCTCATCTTTAATTGATTTTCCATTTTTAACTTTAAGCAACTGTTTCCACCGTTCTTGCGATTTTATTGGATTTGATTTTTGGATTACGGTTCTCTGTAACCGGACAAGTCAACAGATAGATGAAAATTGTTTACTGACTAGAACCAGCACACTTCTTGTATGCTAATGAAGGTGGAATCAGAGGTTTTGAGACAGCAAGAATCCAGAAGAGGATCAGCCTCAAAGAGTGAAGCTCAAGATATGGCCATAAGCATCTTGCGTCTACGGTGAGCATCCTCACATTCTTTTTGTTCTTTTTTACAAACTTTGAGGGCTGAACATCAAGGTATCTCTTGAACTGATTATAAAGATTTTACCGTTAGCATGTTCCAGAGGCACCTTTTGAAGCACCTCTGATCAGCTTTTGCTTCGTCCAGTGCAGACCTGCAAAATGCAGTTCAAAGTGAAAATTATGATTTGGCAGCTAAATTACGAGATGATATTTCCAAGCTAGAGGCAGAGTCTCTGACTGCATCATTAAGAGCTCAGGCATATGAAAATGCTCAATATGCATTTCGATTAGGCCAGAAAGTGAATCACAAGAATTTTGGTATGGAATCCTTAACTAATTGTTTGGAGTGGAAGGAATATCTTTTGTCTAATTCAAAAGATAACAAAATGTAGAAACCAAAAACCAGATGCACAAATCCTCATATGTTCTTGTAGCTGAAGTGATATAGAAATTTGAGAGCCTTTATGAAGTTTCCTGGTAGGATCGTCAAATCTTGATGATTTGATTAATTTGCAGTCATTGATTGCAGAAGTTTTTACATTGTAACTACATGAATTATTTGACTCAGCATCACAGAGTGATCAACCCTTGCTTATGTCTGGTGTTGACTTATGAGGATACATAATCTGGAAGTGCCTTTAATATTTTTCCTTTAGTGATGTGCTATACCTTGCCTGGACATCTTGTGTCTCAATTATCGAATGATATAACTATTCTTCCTGACACATTGCTTCCTTCTGGGGAAAATGCATTCATTTAACTGATATTCATGGAACCCCTAGATTCAGCTTGATTAGTAAATGTTACTCACGTTATTTATAGTATTGAACCTTATCTTGTGACTTCAGGATATCGTGGTGTAATATGTGGGATGGACCCGATATGTTGTGAATCAACTTCATGGATGGAAACTGCTCGAGTAGGGAAGTTGACCCGTGGTCCAGATCAACCATTTTATCAGGTTTTTTCTGGATCTTGTAAGGCAAAAATATGTTTCATCTATTGCAAGCATTATCTATGAACATGGTCTGGTATCAACAATAATCTTTGTAGCCACGTCCCAAAGAAAGACCAAATAATTTTCTAGCTGTATATAGCAATTGTCGACTACTTTTCTTTTTTGTAGTCCCCTATACTCCTTAGGAAAATTTTAATATGGGTGAGACTCACAACTAATAGTTGTGTGAGGGTTTTTTACTTTTGACGTGTGTTCTTGTGGGACCCATTATGTTTCTCTTCCTTCATTTTCTTCTGTTTCTTGTTTATTTTCTTTTTTTTACTCTAACATTACCTTTTTATTTTATATTCAATCTTCCTTACTTGTATTTTTAGCTCTTATCTGTGTTTAGCCATGAAAAGTATAAATATTTTTTAAAAAAATTATTTTAAATTAAAAAATAATATTTAAAAATTGAAGTTATGTTTAATCATAAATATGAATTACAAGTATTTTTAAACTTTTAGGAATAACTTAAATTAGAAATAATTTTTGATATTTTTTAAATTTCAGTTTTTTTTTTTTGAAATATTTTCACAAAATCAAATATG
>NC_061121.1:15563762-15564003 GCF_002878395.1 Capsicum annuum
CTTATCTGTGTTTAGCCATGAAAAGTATAAATATTTTTTAAAAAAATGATTTTAAAGTAAAAAATAATATTTAAAAATTGAAGTTATGTTTAATCATAAATATGAATTACAAGTATTTTTAAACTTTTAGGAATAACTTAAATTAGAAATAATTTTTGATATTTTTTAAATTTCAGGTTTTTTTTTTTTGAAATATTTTCACAAAATCAAATATGCAAAAATCGTGGATTTTCACTAAGGG
>NC_061121.1:15567003-15610610 GCF_002878395.1 Capsicum annuum
CTTGGTCTACCTCTACTCTCTTGAAATTCTCCAATACTTCCTCGGTCTACCTCTACTCTCTTGAAATCATTCACAGTCCATCTCTACACGAGGGCATTCGTGCATTCCGAACTATCTTAGTCTTGCATATTATCTTCCATCAAGGCCACTCTCGTCTTGTCCCAGTTATGCTCATTCCTAATCTTAGCTCTCTCTTAATATGGCCACACATATATCACAACATCTTCATTTCCACAAACTTGATAGTTCTTGACTAACCACATATAAAGCTCACATATTTTTTCCCTCAAAATGTGTAAAAAATGAACCACACTTGCATAACCTCACGTATTCTTCCTCCAAAACTTGCGCACAAAAAATGAAACACCTCAACCTCCAACAACTAAAATTCAAGAATGATACAGTACATGCCACTATTCAGACAATGCACAACAGCAAGATCATTAGCAAAACTCCATGCACATCTCATCATCAATGGTCTCCACAAAGACCCTCTAGCTTCCACCAAACTTATAGAATCCTATTCCCAAATGGGCTCTCTCAAATCCTCAAGAATCGTCTTTAACACATACTCAAATCCAGATTCCTTCATGTGGGGTGTAATAATCAAATGCCATGTTTGGCATTTCCATCTTCAAGAATCCATTTTTCTGTACAACAGTATGATTTGTCAGTTTCAAGAAACGAGTAGTTTCGTTTATCCTTCAGTGTTGAGAGCTGTTTCTGCAATTGGTGATTTGGGTATTGGTCAAAAGGTTCATGGGAGGATATTGAAATGTGGGGTTGAGTTAGATTCGTTTATTGAGACGTCGTTGTGCAGTATGTATGGTGAAAATGGGTGGATGGGTTATGCGCGGAAGATGTTTGATGAAATGTCTGTGAGAGATGTTGTCTCATGGAGTTCGATGATTTCGAGTTATGTACGTAGTGGGGATGTTAAGGAAGGGTTGGGGATGTTTGGGGAGTTGGTTAAGGAAGGTGTTGAAGTTGATTCAGTGGCTTTGCTTAGTGCAGTTGAGGGTTGTGGTGAGTTGGGTGTGTGGAGGGTAGGGAGGTCTATTCATGGTTATGTGTTGAGGTGGGATATTCGGAGCGATGGGTCGTTGATAAATTCGCTTATCGCGATGTATGGAAAATGTGGGGATGTGTGTAGTGCAGAGTTTATTTTTCGTGATGCTGTTGATAAGAGTACTTATACTTGGACGGCAATGATCTCGTGTTATAATCAAAATGGTTGCTATCGTGAAGCGTTGACGTTGTTTGTTAAGATGCATGAGTTTGATGTTGAATGTAATGAAGTTACTCTTATGGCTGTTTTGTGTTCTTGCGCTAGGTTAGGTTGGTTAAAGGAAGGGAAGTCTATACATGGTTTTATAGTTAGAAATTCGCTAGATTGTGGTGATGATCTTCTAGGCTCAGCGTTGGTTGACTTGTATGCTAATTGTGGGAAGCTAAGTGATTGCCACAAGGTATTTGGCTCATCTCAGGAACATGTAGTCTCGTGGAATATGCTCATATCAGGTTATGTGCAGGAAGGGTTTTCTAAGAACGCGTTGATGCTTTTTGTGGATATGGTAAGAAAAGGAATATTGCCAGATTCGTATACTCTGGCAAGTGTGCTCTCAGCTTCTGGAGATATTGGGTTTTCTGAATTTGGGGGTCAAATTCATAGTCATATTATTAGGACTGGATTTTCAACGGAGTTTGTCCAGAATTCCCTGATTGACATGTACAGTAAATGTGGACTCGTGGACTATGCGCTCATGATATTCAAGGATACACAAGAAAGAAGTGTTGTGACTTGGAATTCTATGATGTGTGGACTTACCCAAAATGGTTTATCTCGTGAAGCTATCAGTCTCTTTGATGAGATGTACTTGAACTTGAGTAAAATGGATGAAGTCACCTTCTTGGCTGCAATTCAAGCATGCTCGACTACAGGATGGCTGGAGAAGGGAAAATTGGTTCACCATAAGTTAATAATCTTTGGTGTGAGGCATGATATGTATATTGATACTGCTTTGACAGATATGTATGCTAAATGTGGAGACCTCTGGATGGCTCGAAGAGTTTTTGACAGTATGCTGGAAAGGAGCATAATATCTTGGAGTGCCATGATAGGTGGTTATGGAATGCACGGTCAGATCGATGATGCCATCTCACTCTTTCATGAAATGGTAAATTGTGGAATAAAACCAAATGACATCATTATAACCAACATTTTATCTGCTTGCAGTCATTCTGGTTATCTGAATGAAGGGAAATATTTCTTTAACTTGATGATTAACTTGAGCATTGATCCCAAACCCGAACATTTTGCATGTCTAGTTGATCTTCTGAGTCGAGCTGGTGATATTGATAAAGCGTATGAAGTGATCACTTCGATGCCATTTCCTGCAGATGTTAGCATTTGGGGTGCCCTGGTAAATGGATGTAGAATTCACAAAAGAATGGATATTATCAAGATGATCCAACAAATGCTTGAAAATATGCAAACAGATGATACTGGATACTATACCTTGTTATCCAACATATATGCAGAAGGGGGAGAATGGAATGAATCTAGAACAGTGAGGTCAAAAATACGAAGTTTAGGTTTAAGAAAGGTCGATGGCTATAGTATGATTGAAGTTGAGAAAAGAATACCAGCGTAAAGAAAATGACTCATACTCATTCGCATAAAGGGAAGTCTCAAGCTTGTGATTTCCTAGATTTGGCTGGTTATTGCATTGGGGTCGATGTTCTGTTATTGGACACTAGGCGCTTCCGTTGTTTTGGACTTAAGGAACTGATTAGCCTGGGAAGATGCAATGTTCATTTCATACAGGCTCTGAACTGGCGTAACTGGTGAAGTTGTTGCCGTGTGACGGGAGCTCATGGGTTCGAGTTGTGGAAACAACTTCTTGCAGAAATGCAGTGTAACACTGCGTAAAATAGACCCTGTGGTTCGTCCACCCACCTACCCCCCCCCACCCGTGCATAGCGGGAGCTTAGTGCATCAGGCTAACCTAACTGGAAATGATTGCTAATCCACCAAAAATTGGCTAATATAGAGCTGTTTCTGGTTCATCAGAAAACTTTCTTCAACGGTCGCTCAACGCTGAATTATGTCTCCTACGGAGCTCAATACTATCATTCTCTTTCTGTTGAGTAGCTAGTATCATGTATGGAGAAAAACTTGATACAGAGCCCACTTTTCAGCTCCAACCTGCCTTGGACTTCATACAGAAGTATGCTAAATGGGGATGGCCCTGATGACGGCTGGGAAACTCATAAGTCATCTGAACCCGAATCACGAAAGGTGAGAAATGGAACAAAATGCATAGTTTACCGTACACCTGAATGCAAATGAAAATTGGGACGAAAGAGAAGGGTCCATAATCCATATTTTGATGCTGCATGGCACTATCATTCTACTTGAAGCACTGATAAAACCTGACCAAACACATCCTTGCTGTGTCATCCACTTAGTTGCTGCAAGTGCGAAGCCAATGTTGGCGACATGATTGCAGTAAGCTTGCTGATCGTCAGATGAGTTTACACCAGTTAGCAGTCAATACAGTAAGGCCTAAAGCGGATTGTTACAATGGTAGCACCACCATGTCTGTATGTGTGCAGTGTTAGTTACATCAAAAAAAATTACGTTTTACTTGAGTCTCAATTTATACAATTTTTTTAACGTAGTACTTGATTACAATGCAGCACCTTCAACATAGAAACTCATGCTCAAGTGAATATGTTTTATTATTAGTATTGCTGTTACTGTTGCTGCTGCTACCCTCTGTTGATAACCTATACTGTACTAGTTACAACAACATAACTAGAATGATCCAACAAGTGAGGTCGGAGGACGATGGGATGTACATAGACTTAACTCTACTTGTGAGAGCTAGAGGGTCGTGTCAGATAGACCCTTGGCTCAAGAACTCTACTGTACTAGTTATTGTTGGGAAATAGTAACGATACAATGCTAGTGTTTTGAGGACATACATAACTCTTTATAGAAAATTAAGCTTCAATGTATTGTCCTTTCATTTCTGGTGTAAAGAACTTTTTGTAGTAGAATCAAAGACTATATTACAGTTTTTGAAGTCCTTGCAAGTAGAAAAGGCCAGTAGGTCTCACTGAACGGCTCATTGCGAATGTGTATAGACTACTGACAGCTGAATAAGATGACTATAAAGAACAAATATCTGTTGTCAAGGATTGATGACTTGTTTGACCGGTGTCCGATGTTTCTTGAAGTTTGATTTAGATTCAGGGTACCATCAAGTACAGGTTCAGGAAAGTGATATTTCAAAGACAACCTTCAGGACCAGATCTCAGGTTGTTGAATCCACTTGACATGTAACTTTTTTATTTACTTGAGATCTCAGGCTTTCAACCCATTTCATTGATCACTAGGTTGCCCTTGGATGTGGCATAATTATTTTAATTCCCGGCTCTGTCACCGACTGAGCACGACCGGTGTTCTATTATTATTATTCTGACGATCCCCACCTGTGGTCGTATCCTGGGATTACTAATCCCAAAATTAGCTATCTCAGGATTAGTTATCCCACCCTCAAGAAGGGATAAAAATAACACTACAATCCTGAAATAACTAATTCTGGAATGAGTTATCCCATGAATTTTATCTTAACGAAATATAAATAATTTTATTTCAAAATAATTTCGAAATTAACTATCCTTTATTCCTTATCCCTCCTATCACGACGTGTAAAGTTGTGAACCACATAGACAAAGAAATGGAAGAATCATGGAATGGACAGGAGTACATGGTCCAACCTAGTACTTTGGTAGGCCCAAACATAAAATCTTATCAAGACTTCAACACAAGTGTTGTCATTATTGGTGTGCTTGATACCTATAGTTGTTGGTGGGAGGTAGGAAGTATTCCGTGAATTTAGTCGAGGTGCGCGAAAGCTGGTCCGAACACTATGGTTATCAAAAAAAAAAAAAGTTGCCACAACTAAAACAAGAAACAAAATAAAAATAAGTAGAGTGATAATGATATTTTAGTTATTCTTGGTAATATCCATTAAGATAAGTTAAATCAATCAGAAACAAGTTAAAACCAGTTTGTATAAATTTTGACTGACCATGCTAGTCTTGAGTTTCCTCCATTCTATTAGTCTTCCAACTACAGAGTTAGTAATATCTCCTTTCTTATTAATTTCTTGTTAGGATGATGTTATTATAGGTTATCTTTTGTGCTTCGGTCATCGCATTATTTAACTACTATTATTGTTCCTTGTATTTTGTATGTAATGTATCCTCTTATTTGCTATGTCCTCTTTACCTCTGTATATTTTCTTTGGTCAACTGCTTTGTTATACGTTATTTGAGTCAAGGACCTTTTGAAAACAACCTCTACAGAGTTAGCACCGACCGCGAAGTATCTTACAGTAGGTAGTATAATATCAGAACAAGACTTCAGTAGCCTCTGCAGATATCCTCTTTAAGTTATAATCTGGTTTAAGTTTTGTGCTGAATGGCTTCTAATACTCAAATGCCAACTCCCATGAAGATCTGATGTTAGGATTTGAGGGCGGATAAATAACTCAACATTCAATCAGTGCACCATGCAAATTCTTCTAGAACATGAGTGCCATCAGACGATATTAGCTCGATTCTATGAAATATGTACATAAAATATCTAATTTATCAGAGAGACCATGTTTTCACGCGCACCTCATTTTCTATACTAAATTCACCCCCAAGGGGACACAGCATATGGAAACCCAACAACATCACTGGATATGCTAATAGCACAAGACATTATGCAGGCACCTTGCTGAAAACAAGGTCAGTAAATCCAATGGAAGAAACACAATAATGGGGGGCTCCAAATTATGGAGCAAGAACAAAGACATGTACAATGACAATCCCCATGTAGCTAAAAATTTCACTCCGGAAATTCATAAACAAAGCTCCCTAAATCCGTTAATCGGTTAATGTCATCTCTATAAATGATGAATGGATAAAATTACAGCCTCGTTTTGCCCTGTGCGTCTAAGTTAACAGGACAGCCGGAGGATTGCCTGCAGGACATCTTTGTCTCCGAGGGCGTCTAGGTGTCTTCCCCCACCCTGTTATGCTTTTGTCTTCCAAACTGGCTTCAATGTTATTAAATTGGTGCATTAGTTGAGAGCTCGTAGTTGTTGTGGTCGACACCGGTGGGGCAGGGGTGGTAGTGTCCACAACTTTTTTCCGCCTTCCCCTAGCACCTCCATTTCTTGTCCCATTCCTTCTAGTCAAACTGGAGTTCCAAGCATGACCTGTTGCTCTCATCAACCCTCCGAATATCTGGATGTCTTCGGTCACCTCATGCCTTGACAATGAAACTAAACCGGGAAGGATATCCCTTTGGAAGTCCCTCCGTTGTCTTCCCCTCCTTGCATTCCCTCTTCGGGGTCGGTTTGTCAGTGAACTGGCTCCTGCCTCTTCCAATATTTGGACTTCAGGAACAAAAGGCTTGGGCATGTAATCTTCCGGCTTGGTCTCTGTTAGTTGCAATGTCATTGCTTCAAAGTAATCTAATTCCTTAAAAGAACTATGTGCAACCATCATGGTGTTCTTGCATGTAGTTTCTTTGGCAGCCGTACTATCAAGCTCTGCTGCACAAGAAGAGACCACATCAACAAACCATAGTAGGGATTCCAGAGGATCATCAGACGGATCACTATGTGTTTCCTCTATCGAGGTGCAATGAGTGGATGATGAGATGGCAACTATTGCTTCTGCTGCAGTCCTGAGTAGTTCCTCCTCTGTGTGCTCAGGTTTATGTTCAGGCAGCTGCGAAGATGCCTCACGTTGCTTGTCGTTGTCTTCTCCAGGCAAATTGTCTTGTTCAATGTCCATAACTGCAGGGGCTTCCAGATCGATGTCTAGAATAGTCTTCACGGTGGCCTTATCGGTTTCAGCAGAAATTGGCTCTTCATCCTCAGAAATACATGAGTTCAAATCAAAGTGATTCCTGATGATAGTTTTGGTCTCCATTGCTTTCTCGGTGACAATTTGTTCTACAGCAGCAGGTTCCTCGGGCTCAATCATATCACAAGCCACGTTAATATCGATCACCATACTCCTCCTCTCATGTTTGATAGTCTCTCTCTCAGGAGAGGAATGAAGATTAGTGGAAGCAGAAACAAGTGGTGATGACTCATTTCTAGAAGCAATGGGCATATCAAGGATTGGAACACCAAGAATTTTTCTTACATGTTGCGTCTCACTCGCTTCTTTTCTGGTCTTCATATGGTGATGTTCCAAAGTTGATGGACCACTCTGGCAAAAAGGAGGGGGGTTTGAGTAAGCCTGGACAAAGCCTGAATTTGCTGAAGTACCACCTGTCCTAGTATCGACGCCCTCATGTTTGCCATTTGCTTTAGATTTAAGCCATGGCAACACTGTCATAGGGTCTTGATGCTCTCTTTTTTCATTACCAAACTCAACATCTCGTCTAGGAGGTTCCTCACAGAGTGCAGTCGTTGCTAGCACATTTAAGTTGAAGCCTTTTGCAGGCTTCACATCCGTATTGTTAGGGCTAATGAGAAAATTCTCACGCACATTATTGGAGGGTCGCTCAGATGTAAAAGGGTCCCCCTTAATGTGGCTCAAAGAGTCAAAAGCAGTTGAAGGGACGTGAATTGATGATTCTTTGGTCCCAGATGAGGACCCATGGTAAAAACTACTCTGGATGGGTTGCTCACCGGCACAACCTGGACGCAACCTAGAACTGCCATTTGCAGGCCAATGGTCTCCAATTTGGCCCTGAGATGATTGTGAACCCTTACCAACTGCTGCAGATGAGTTGAAGAAAGAGTTCGTATGCAACGAGGATAATCTCTGAGTAAAGCTACCATTTGATTTCTCCCATGAAGAGACAGAGTGCGGCCATGAACTGCTAAATTCGGAGGAACTTCCACATGGATATGGACTAGCCATCTTGGATGCAACAAATGGTCCCACTTGAGTATAGTTAGACTGCTCGCCATTTCTGTGAGACATATCTAAACAATGTCCCATTCTGTCTTTCCAAATGCCATCCTTAATATGGTGAACTAGCTGAGCTCCCGGAGCTTGATAGGCTTTGTTAATCATTACCGGTGCTTGATGGGAAGCTGCCGATATCTTGTCTTCTTCAAGACCTCTTGGTAAAGAAGCTGAGCTACCTTTGATGTTACCTGCAAATTGAAGCAAACCCCTTACATACCATCCCAAACTAGTTGGGGTCGACACAGAACTAACTCAAGGTAGGTACAAGTGAATTCCGGAAGCTGCTAAACTCGAGTAATTATACAGAAATTTCAGAAGGAATTGTTACCTGTTTCATATGCCGAAGCCAACCACTCCCTCTCTTTGCCTCTACTTCGATCATATAGGTTACTTGAAGACTTGTTTGGGCTTATACAATTGGAATTCCAAGGCAAAGCCACAAACGGCGGATTTGATTTTGCAGAAGCATTTATGCTTCTAGTTTCTTTATGATTATTAACATAACCAAGAAAATCAACAGGATCAGTCGCTTCATCAAGCTGCGCTGGTTCATTTAGGTCAGCCAGCCCAATTGAGCTTCTCAAACACAAATTGGATGTTGAAGCATCTTTTCGGCTACCACCCTTTGCATCACCACCACCACAACCAAGAAACAATTTTGATCTACTCTCTTGAGTAACTACATAATTCCCATTAGCAGGATAACTGGGATTTAAAGATCCTTCATTATCTCGCAACTGCCCAACTTCTTCTGTATCTAGGTAATCATCGGCTGGAAGGTGAAGATCAAACAACTTTTTCCGGACCTTTGAGGGCCTAGCCTCCAAAATATCAGAGGCTTTCGAAGAATAACCATTTTGCATTTGACCTTGACCAAGCTGTACGCCATCCCTTTTTGAAGAACCAAAGGGAGAATTAATTATTTCAGTACCAGATGCAGATGGTCTCGTATAACTGGAATTTTCCAAGGGAAAGTTTGGGATGTGCCATTTCCGGACATCCTCAGATGGTACTTGAGATCCTAGGTGACTGGATGAACATGATGGCTCCATCGATGAGCGAAGTTTATGCATCTCCTTTCTTCTAAGTTCGTCCATCATGTCCCTCTGAATTCTGTAAAGGCGATGAAGTTCCACCACCTACAAGCAAAACATTGCATAAGTATATTTTGTAATGCTGTTGATAAGAGGCAAAAAAGGACGACTACATGGTTACATGGAAGATGAAGATATTGTGAAGCAGGAGGTCCATGAGACCACAGCGTTAGGATATGTAGAACCATACTGAACCAAAATTTCCGACTAACTTTTTAAAAAAGAAAGGAAAAAAAGGGAAGCATTACCTGATTCCGGAATATGGCCTCGTGTTCAAGCATCTTCTGCTTTAGAATGTCCTTATCATACCCTGGATATGCATCAGTTACAGTCCTTGATGCGAAACCATTACAATATTGCCCGTTTAGTACGGTCTTATCTCCATAAAATAGGGGCCAACTGCTGCTGTTAGAATCCTCATTAAGGTCCCTCATAGAGTAATAGCTTGGTAAGAATCCTTTATAGTGCACTTGTGTTCCCATTCCTGCCAAGATTTGGCATCGAGGGATTTAATTAAAACCAAACAGTGTATTCTGAATAAACATTGGAACTGTTCTAAACAGAAGACCACGATGAAACAGAATGGAGTAATCAGAACCTACACAACTATTTACGAATATATGATCCCAACACATTACAGCAAACATCAACGGCATTTCAAACTCCTGTATGCATTATCCTTACACATTTAGCAAAATGGAAACTAAGCAAGGTTAGACAGGACTTTGGAATCTAAATGCAGGTAATTCAAATATCTAAGCTTAGTCTTCCAGGAGAACTAAAAGCCAAATCTTTATCCAAGAAAAAGGAGAATGGTATGATACACGAAAACAAACATAGTATTAAGATAGGGGTGCAATGGACGTGCTATGAGAGTGTTAGACCATACAAAGATACTAACAAAGTAAAAGTCAAGTTCCACAAAATGACTTCAGAAAAAGATGTTCTGTAGGATGGATATGAACAAGTAGCACACGAAGATGATAAATTGAGGGAATTAGCCTTAGATGGTTTAACTATCCTACATGGACCTCCATATGCACCTCCTTACAGGTGCAACACCATGATGATTGAAAATAATAAAAAAGGATTTAGATCTAAATCACACAAAGAAAGATGAATCAATAGACATACAAAAACAAAAAATCAATAGCACAGGCAGAGATTAAGACTGAGTTGCTGTTACACTTACATAAAGTCCGGTGTTCCTCAAGAATCTTCCGGTGTTCCTCAAGAGTCTGTTAATTATGTGTTGAGACTTGTATGTTCGTGTAGAGGTAAGTATGAGAATTAGAGATTCCCTAATTTTAGAGAACCCCTAACTTGCCTTGAAAGACAAATTATTTTTGCCAACTAGCCGATATCTTCATTGACTGCCCCATGGGCTATACCCTAAAACAGAAATAAGAACATCAGGACGCGTTGAAGAAGTTTATGAAGATAAGATCAATTGCACAGCTACAGTCGTGATGAAGACTTCTTTAGGTGGGAAACGGAAAAAACAAACTATTCTACTTTAAGTACCATCTTTCAAAAGTTAACTTCAACGACTTCCCTTATACATAAATCAGCAATAAATGCTTTATTAATAAATCCATGTAAACGGTTGTACAGATTATAAATTAATGATGCCAGATCAGAACATGCAAGATTTTATCCAGGTGTAGAAGACTTTGCACGCAATGTCTGAACTTCTCTTTTGCACTCTTTCCTAAATTTAACATGCGACAATTTTTGGAGACTGAAGCATGTAGTCAGCATCAAAAGATAATATTTCTACCGAGTAAAGCGGTCCAAATAGACCAGTTAAAAATATTCGTAGAAACCTCGCCATCATGTTTTTCAAAGGACAAATTGCACCAGAGCAGCCCAAGAACTGCACGCACGCTGCATGGTTCTCACCACCAACATGGGGAACAACTCCTAGCTTTCTTTCTCATAGAACACATTTTCAAAAACCAATATATGAGACTGGCATATACTTTTTCAATCACTTTTTGTTAAAGTTATGTCCACACGCACCCATCGCAAGACTTAAAATTAATTGCTCCCTATAGAAGCAATGAGGAACCAACTCTTCTTGTCCGTCATTAACTACAACAACAACATAGTGCCAAGGATAGAAGAGGAAACAAACAAGACAACAGACAGTGCTCAAGATTGCAATTATTCTGGAAATTTGTCTCTAAGCAGCACCGAAATCCAAAACTCTCCAATTACTGTAATCTATTAATGAAAACCGAAATAAGAATGTCAGGACACAGTTAAGAATTTTATGAAGAGAAGATCAATAGCATAGATACTATGCTGTCGATCATAAATCTTTACCTAATGTGACATTTGAGGCAAGAGGAGAAATGCTGTTTGCAAGCGAACTGAATAATGCCAGGAAGAGAATTCGGTATACTCTTTCCTCGGATAGAGACAAAAAGACTAGGTTCTTTTTTTTTTTTTTTCAAAAAGAGGAAATGCAAAAAATCTATTATGCTTCAAGTATAACTTTCAAAACCAAACTTCGATGACTTCATCTTTACATAAATCAGTAATTAATGCTTTGTTAACATTTCCATGTAATTGATTGTATAGATTATGAATTAAAGGTGCCGGACCAGCACATGCAAGATTATCTCCAGGAGTAGAAGACTTTGCGTGCTATGTGTGAACGTGTGGACTTCTCTTTGTATTCTTTCCTAAGCTTAACATGCGACAATTCTTGGATACCAGAACATGTCGACAGAATCAAAAGATAACTGTGTTTCTACAGAGCAAATTAATCCCAACTAGACTTGTTAATAATATTCTTAGAAACCTCACCGTAAATGGACAATTTGCACCGGTGAAACCCAAGTATTGCACGCACTCAGGACGATTTTCATCATCAACATGGGGAAAATTCCTAGCTTTTTTTGTCCTAGAACACGCTTTTAAAAACCAACATGTCATGTGAGACTTGCATAATACTTTTCCTATCACTCCTTTGTTAAAGTTATGTTAATAATCATAATATTATCTTTTACACTTGCAATAAAAGGTAATAATCCACATCAACTTACTTGCAGCGTTGAATCAATGAATACACCAATGTAATACACAAGTACGGATAAGAAAGCAGGTGATCGAATATATGAGATGATGACACAAGAAATAATAACGGGGGACGGAGTACTGCTATCTGTAGCTTAGAAACAGAATCGCCTGTCTGCATCACAGAACACCAAGGATCTCTTCCTGCAGGGAGAGGGTGCGGAGGAATAGAGGAAATCGAGACACAAGATGTAAGACGACTTTCTCTATTTTAAAGCCACCATACATGACAACAACTTTTAGAGATGTATCACAATGGAAAATGATAGTTAATGAACTATTTCTTTTTTGATTAATTAGTTAATTAACTATTTCTTTTTTGATTAATTAGTTAATTAACTACTCTTGCGTCGAGTTTCTACCAAGTAAAATAATCCAAAATAAACCTGTTAAAACTATTCTTAGAAACTTGCCATCATGATTTTCAAAGAACAAGTTGCACCACAGCAGCCCAAGTATTGCACGCACTCAGCACAATTCTCATCAGAAACACGTGGAAAACACCCTAACTTTTTTCCTACTAGAGCGTACTTTCAACAACATTTGAGACTTCCGTGGACGTTTTCATTTACTGCTTTGTTAAAGTTATTCACACACACTGGTTTCAAGAATTGATTTTTTTTCTTATTTTATAAGAAAGATTTAAAATTAATTGCTTCTTATACCATAGGCTTATTATACAAGAGGAAACAAACAAGACAACGGATGCGGTCAAGGTTGCAATTATTTTCGAAATTGTCTCTCAGCAGCACCAAAATCCAAAACTCTCCAATTACCATAATCTACTAATGAAGACAGAAACAAGAATATCAGGACACCTTAAAGAATTTTATGAAGACACGATCAATTCCATAGATACTGTCCTGAAGAACACTCTTTACGGGGGGTTTCCCAAAAGGAGGACACGGGGAAAAACTATTCTGCTTCAAGTAGCTTCGACTACTAGAAGTTCTTTAAAACAGTCATCATCACCAATGATATCTTCCTCCATTTCTATGAAAGTTGTTTTACACAGATGGAGAGAGGAAGCGGAGGAATAGAGGAAAGAGAGGAAATAGACACACAAGATGTAAGACGACTTTCGCTATTTAAAGTCACCATACATGACAACAACCTTTAGAGAGGTATCACGATGGAAAATGATAGATAACGAACTATGTGATTAATTAGTTAATGAACTACTCTTGCATTGAGTTTCTACCAATTAAAATAATCCCAAATACACCTGTTAAAAAAATTCTTACAAACCTCGCCGTCATGATTTTTTAAAGGACAAATTGCACCAGAGCAGCCCAAGAGCAGCCCAAGTATTGCACGCACTTTGCACGACTCTCATCAGCAACACATGGAAAACACCCTAACATTTTTTCTCCTAGAGCACACTTTCAACAACACATGAAATTTCCGTGGACTTTTTTATTTACAGCACTGTTAAAAGTTACGTTCACACACACCGCCTTCAAGACTTGATTTGTTTATTACTATTTCGTAAGAAAGACTTAAAATTGATTGCTCCCTATACCATATAGTTATTAGAACCACAATGTAGTCCTCAACAATACAAGATGAAACAAACAAAACAATGTACAGTGGTCAAGATTGCAATTAATTTGGAAATTTGTCTCTAAGTAGCACCAAAATCTAAAACTCTCCAATTTCCGTAATCTACTAATGAAGACAAAGGAAATGGAAAAATCTTTTCTGCTTCAAGTCTATCTTTCAAACGCTTGACTTCAACTACGAGAAGTTTTTAAAACTGTCTGCATCACCAATGATATCCTATGTTGCTCGGACTCGTCAAAAAAGTAAGCAGGTGCGTATCGGATTCTTCAAAAGCGGTGTATTTTTGGAGAATCCAACACAGGTGCAGCAACAAAAAAGAAACGTCCGTGCAACTTAGATGATATCTTCCTCCATTTATTTAGAAGTTATTTTACATGGATAAAGAGAAGAGGCAGAGGAATAGAGGAAAGAGGGGAAATAGACACGCAAGATGTAAGACGATTTTCTCTACAGCAATTAATGCTTTGTTAACATCTCTATGTAATTAGTTATACAAATTCATGATATGCCGAATCAGCAAATGCAAGATTATCTTCAGGAGTAGAAGACTTTGCGTGCAACGTGTGAACGTGTGGACTTCTTGTTTGTACTCTTTCCTAAGCTTAACATGCACCAATTCTTAGATACTGGAACATGTAGTTAGCAGCGAAAAATATGTGTTTCTACCAAGTCCTTATAAATAAAATTAAAAACCCGTCTCTCTACCAAGTAAAATAATCCCAAATAGAACTTTCCAAAAATATTCTTAGAAACCTCGCCATCATGGTTTTCAAAGGACAAATTGCAGCCCAAGTACCGCACGTACTCTGCACGATTCTCATCAGCAACACATGGAAAACATCCCAACTTTTTTTCTCCTAGAGCGCACTTTCAACAACACCTGAGACTTCCGAAGACTTTTTCATTTACTGCTTTGTTAAATTACGTTGACACACACCGGTTTCAAGACTTTTTTTTTTAATAAAGAAGACTTAACATTAATTGCTCCCTATAACATATAGTAATTAGAACCACAAAGCAGTGCTCAAGGATACAAAGAGGAAACAAACAAGACAACGGACAGTGATCGAGATGGCAAATAATTTAGAAACTCATCTCTAAGCAGCACGAAAATCCACGACTTACAAATTATCATAATCTCCAATTAAGACAGCACGCAATCTTGTGATAGCACATAAATTTGATATTAATGTACTCCTCTCTTGCCATAAACTTTCTAAATTGGATTTCCATGACTAATATCGGTCTGTCTTCTAATATAGTCTCAACATTTACTCAAGAGAAATCACTTTATAAGCAATAAAGTTCCAATCTTTTTAAAATAAAAGAGTAAATGAAGCAAAAATTATAAACACAAAAGCCATAAAAGCATCCCAAATAAAGAGGATCTACAGTAAAATTCAAGGATCAATCAAAGCTGCAAATAACACCACAAATACTGTATACAATCCCAAGTAGACCTGTTAAAAATATTCTTAGAAACCTCAACATCATGGTCTTCAAAGGACAAATTGCACCAGAGAAACCCAATTATTGCACGTACTCGGCACGATTCTCACCAGCAACACGTGGAAAACACCCTAACTTCTTTTCTCCTAGACCGCACTTCCAACAACACATGAGACTTTGTGGACTTCTTCATTTACTGCTTTGTTAAAAGTTACGTTCACACACACCGGCTTCAAGACTTGATTTTTATTTTATTTTTGATAAGGAAGACTTAAAATTAATTGCTCCCTATACCATACAATAATTAGAACCACAATGTAGTACCCAAGGATACAAGTTGAAACAAATAAGACAATAGACGATGATCGAGATTGCAATTGATCTAGAAACTCGTCTCTAACCAGCACAAAAATCCACGACTCTCCAATTATCTTAATCTGCTAATGAAAACAAGCAAGCAATCTTATGACAGCACATAAATTGGATTTTAATGTACTCCACTCTCACCATAAACTTTCTACATTGGATTTTAATGACTAGTATAAGTTTTCTTCTAATAAAGTTTCAACCTTACTCATAAATCAGTTTTTAAGCAACAAAGTTAAAATCTTGTTCAGCTGAAAGAGTAAATGAAGAAAAAATTAATTATATACACAATGGCCAAAAAGACATCCCAAATAAAGGGGATCAACAGTAAAATTCAAGGATTCAATCAAATCGCGTGATTTTCAAAGGACAAATTGCACCAGAGCAGCCCAAGTATTGCACGCACTCAGCACAATTCTCACCAGCAACACGTGGAAAACACCCTAAACTTTTTCCTCCTAATGCGCACTTCCAACAACGCATGAGACTTCCGTGGACTTCATTTACTGCTCTGTTAAAAGTTCCATTCACACGCACCGGCTTCAAGACTTGAGTTTTATTTTTTACTTATCGATATGGAAGACGTAAAATGAACTGCTCCCTATACCGCACAGTAATTAGAACCACAATGCAGTGCTCAACGATACAAGAGGAAACAAAAAGACAACGGAAAGTAATCGAGATTGCAATTAATCTAGAAAGTTATCTCTAAGCAGCACGAAAATCCACGACTCTCCAATTATCATAATCTACCAATGAAAACAACAAGCAATCTAGCGATAGCACATAAATTTGATTTTAATGTACTCACTCTCACCATAAACTTTCTAAATTAGATTTTAATGACTAGTATAAATCTTTCTCCTTACAAAGTCTCAACCTTTACTCATAAATCACTTTATAAGCAACAAAGTTTCAATCTTTTACAACTAAAAGAATAAATGAAGCAAAAATCATAAACATAAAATCCACAAAAAGATCCCACACAAAGAGGATCACCACTAAAATTCAAAAAACTTAATCAAATCTACAAATAACACAATAAATACCATACCATAAAAAATGTATGAACACAATTACACATAGTAAACATGAATGAATTAACTCATTAACTAAACTAAACTAAGCACAAAAAAGAAAATGGAAAGATTCTATTTTTTTGGTCTTTAAAGTCAAATAAGAATAAATCTTTTAAAAAATAAAATAAAATAAAAGCGAAAAATATACAAGAATTTACCTCAACCCCACATCTTGGAACCACCACTTCTCAACACCCTTTATCATGGATTGAACAATGAACAACACTTGTAACAATTCAACAACTCAACAATCATAGAAAATTAAGCAACCCCAAAAGTGGAATTAACTCCATTAAAAAATGACAAAAATAAAAATAAAAATAGTATAATAGTTTTTTAAAAAAATAATTAAATTATTATTATTATTATTATTATTATTATGAAAGAATTAAAAGAAAAGAACATAGTGGGTAGTTTAATAACAACACCATTGAAGAAGCTCAGATCCTCATGAAACTGAAAAAAAAAAAAAAAGATTGGAGATTTCGATCTGTTGGGGCCACAAGATGAAAATAAAAAAAGTTTTATTATTTTTAGAGAGAGAGAGAGAAAATCAAGAAGTAGAGAGAGACAAACAGAAGTTGTACATAAGACTTGAAAGGTTTGTGTGTGTGTACTATATTTTGGATGTAAAATAGGAAGAAAGAGAGAGAGAAAAAGAGAGATCCCAGATAAGAAAATCTGTTGTAACACACAAACAAATGAGGCTTCTATAACAACAGTGACATGAAATTTGTCAACATCTGGTCTCCTTTTTATTCTTCTGCTTTAAAGTATTTTTTTTTTTTCTGTTTATATTATAGTCCAACCTCGTTATAACAGTATACTTATCTAGTGAAATAATCAAAATTTTGTTATAACAGTATATTTATCTAGTGAAATTTACGTTGCTTGAACGCTTTGGAGATATCATGAGTGCATGTTGAATCCTTGAAAAGAAAAATACATTTTTTTTGGAGGTTCATTACGGTCGTAGCGTTATTTATAGAAAATTCGAGCAATATAGATTGTAACGAAATATTTGACATAAAAAACATGATATAAGAAAGGCGTAATGCGTAAAGGATGTTCAAATTTGACGTTAGCTGGCGATAAATATTTCAATATGAGTATGTACGTATAAGCACGTCGACTATCTCTAATGTGTCGGTTGAATACTATGATTTACGAAATGATTATTTAGATATGCATTCTTAAAATTTGAATATTTACTTACCCGTTGATGTCAAGTTTAAAAATACATTATGTGTATAAAAAGTTAATTTGAATAAATAAGTTAATCGTTCTTTTTTCTCGATCCATTCTACTTGTCATATTTTTCGCCGATGTGTGTCTTGAGCAAATCTTAACAAAAAAGGTAATTAATTAAATTATTTTTATTTATTATCTTAATTTATTTTTATTCTCTTTTTCACCTCATTAATCTTCTTTCCATATTTACCGAGTAAGAATATAACTGAAACTAACAATTAATTTTACCTTGATTTTAATTAGTTATATTTAATAAGTAGGATAATTAAAATAAATTGAGAAATTATAATAAAATATTAATTTATTATAAGAAATGAATGTTGGAGATTGGAGCATTAATACTTCCCTTTCTCTGTGATGATTTCCTTATTGTGATTTAATAAAAAAAAAATATTTAGGGAGTATGCTTTTTTATTTTAGGAAATAAAAAAGAAATGAGCATTTTCTAGATTCTCTCCACTTTTCTTGCTTTTTGTACAGATATTAATGAATAAATTTAATACCCCTCTTGTCGCCTTAATCCTTTATTAAACTATTTACTCCATTTTAAAATAATTGACATATTAAATTTTATATAATTTAAAAAAGAAATAGAAATATGATTTGATTAAAATATTTTTATAATATTTTAATCTTCATCTATTTACGTGTCTCTTCATTTTAGAATAATTATTACTAAGAATAGAGTTGAAAAAAATACTAATTAATTATCTCTTGATCTTTTAAGCATGTCAATTTATTTGACTCAAAAGTTTTTAGCAAGCACGTCAATTATTTCGAGACAAAGGGAATTATACAATTATATACTCCATCCATTCGCTTTTACGTGTCACTGTTTTTTTAATTTAATTTTTATTTTACTTGTCAGTTTTGACAAATCAAAAAAAAATCATATTTTATCTTTAGCATCAATTACTTATTATTCAAATCATTTTCAATACATATTACTAAAGATCAATTAGTAGGTGCAGTATGATAAAGTCATTATATCAATTATTAATTTAATAGGTATATCGTGTCAAAAAGTAATAAACAAAAGCAAACGAAGAAAACACAACGCTTATTCTTATGATGATTTTCGATAATATTACTTGAATAGATTTTGATTAGTCCTTTCATTACTTTAACGTGACAATTTGTGTCTTAATTGCATACTTAAACGGACAAAACAAGGTAATTATTACTCCCTACGTTTATCTTTAATTATCTATTTTTAACTCGACACATATTTTAAGAAACAATAAATAATATGAGTAATTTTAGTATGTCAACATTTGAATATAATAAATTTAATATTTTATATTTTACAAATACACTAAGTAATGAATATGTATCTAATAATAAGAATAAAATAAATATAAATAGATAATTTTTTCGTTAATTTTTTAAATTGAATAAGTATTTTTAAATACTTCAGTAAAATGAACAAAGATAGACCCAAAAAAGTATATAGGAAAGGTGTTTATGCAAACATAATAAATATAATACTCTGCCTGTGCCAATGCTTGACACTTTGTCCTTATTAATTAGTTCACTTAAAAAAAATTAGTATACACGTTAATATTTAAAAATAATTAATCTGCACACTGCTTAGATATTAAGTCATGTTTAAAATTAATAAATTTTAAAAGTTTTAGTGTTGCATTAATATCATTCCACGGGTAAGATCAATTTTTTAAAAAATATTTTTTTTTTTCTTAAATTATGTGATAAATCAAGTGATGCTATACAAATTAGAATCGAGAGAATGTGTGGTCTACTTATACTATAAAATATGTTTACCTTAATTTATCATTTAGTTAGTAAATTAAACATATTTGGGTGTAAATATTTGATATTTTACCTTATTTCATTTGACATACTTTTAAAAGAAAAAAAAATAACACTCAATTATTTTGAATCTTTGAGGAAAAGGTGATTGATAATTTTTTTTTTCAAAAAAAAGTGGACTCACCTTTTTTGTGTTGAATTTTTTTTTATTCCTTATATTTGCAAAGAATATTTCCTTTAAAGTAGTTGTATGAGTAGTTCTCACCGTTAAACTTTACTTGTACTAGTCGAATTCTGTAAAAAGATTCTTTTATAAACTTTATGTCTTTCTCTTATATTTCTTTTAGTCTAATCTTTTTTAAATAAATAATTATGCTCGATATTCGTACTTAAAATTCAACTAAATATTAGTAACATGAATCGGCATGTTTGATTTAATGTTCGGTGTTTGTACAATAGTCTTGTCTCGCAATTAATCTAATTTTGTATTAGGTAAAGACTAAATAGTGGGGAGGAAATCGAATCATTTTATCTACTAATAGCGATCATCAAATTAATATATTTCGTAACAAAAAAATTTATATTCGCAACTCGAATTCAAAATACCTTTGATACACCTTTTTTTTTTGTTAACAAATTATATACACCTCATCACAAACCAGTAGGTGAGTACTATTTTTTCAGCTTCAAAAAACTGAAGGGATTTTAGAGTTAGTCTTTTAATATTGTACATAATTAAATTATAGAAGTTACTTTATAAGATATTTTGCATTTTAGTCTTTGTACGTTACACTAATTACTTCAAATTATAAACTTTATAATTACGCATCTATAGCAATCCTTACCTGCTCTTTTTTAATCGTCAGAACAAATTTAATGTAATTTATGTTCAAATTTGAGGCTTGCTCAAACATATCTTAGAAGAAAAAAATGATCGTATTGCATTATGTTACATTAGTTTTTTTCATCCTGTGTTGGATATTTATTTTGGATGTATATAAAGTTCATTAAAAAGAAAATTATATTCTATTAGGATTTATTTTTTCATTTTAGAGTTCGAACATGAGTCATCTAATTGTCTCCTCATGTTCAACACCTGATTTGAAATTCGACTAATTTTCTAAACGTGTGTCATGTAAGGCTCGTTAAAGGGAAAAAATACTCCCTTGTCGGGATTCTTCTGTGGCTCAAAACTCGAGACTTCTAAACTGTAGTTAAAATCAAAAACATATTGTTCCTCTCATGATAATTCTCGATGATGTAAATGATTTGAAATATTCGAGATTATAAAAAACCTCAATATAATCAATTTATCATTAACTTCATGCTTGCATAACTCTTTAGTGACACAGACAACCAGCTTGATTAACCTTCTAATCACAATTTAGAAGAATAGTAAGTATTTTTAATTTAATAATTATATATTAATCTGGCTTAATATTTTGTCTTTGCTTTGCCACTT
The DNA here is from genome assembly GCF_002878395.1 of Capsicum annuum. Taxonomy (NCBI): domain Eukaryota; kingdom Viridiplantae; phylum Streptophyta; class Magnoliopsida; order Solanales; family Solanaceae; genus Capsicum; species Capsicum annuum. Next base: position 15,588,120 of record NC_061121.1, read on the forward strand.
TAAGTGATTTTCAATTATCTAAATAGAGTACTTAATTTAGTACATCAGACAAAAGTGGGACCCACTGACACTGTGTGTAGGATTAGGTTTCTATAAAAAGTTTCTTTTTCTAGGACTAAGTAGTTTGTGTTTAAATACCCTCAGAATATAGGTATATTTACTGAAATAGGAAGAAAGAAATACTTCCTCCATTCTATTTTACGCGAACGTTTGATTTGGCATAGTATTTAAGAAAAAAATACTTTTGAAATTAATGATAAAAGTTCATTTTTAAATATTTATATTATTGTAATTTATTTCATCAAAGATAAACAAGAATTTTAAAGTTAAATATTTTCTTTAAATTATAAAAAAATAAATTTTTTTTGGACGAAAAGAGTATAGTTTTTTTATGCTTCTGATTGTGTCTGACTGGTTGATACACTACTGTACTGTGTAATAAAAAATAGAAAAAAAGTACTGTACAAAATACCATTAGATTTTAAAGTACCAACTACCAACATGGTATTTCTGTTGCAGCACAAGGACTTAGGGTGTGTTTGGTACGATGTTTTTCAATTTTCTCATGTTTGATTGGTTTAATAGTTTTGAAAATATTTTTTCTCAATTTTAAGGAAAATCACTTTCATTCAAAAAGTAAGGAAAATATTTTTCAAAACTTTCTTTCAACCTCACTCTTAAGTTGAAATATTCATACAACTCTTAAAATCATCCATCCGTACTCCGACCCTCAATCCTCCTCTCCCTCCCCCACCCTCACCCCCACCCCACCCCTATCACCCCTATTAAAAAAATATTTGAAATTTTTTTCTTACCTCATCCCCTGCCCAAAACACAAAACTCAAGCCCCTACCCCCTTTCAAACAAAACAAAATATTTTTTTAAAAAAAATTCAAACTTATTTCTTAACTCCCTACGCGACCCCCTACCAACCTTCTCCCCCCCCCCCCCCCCCCCCCCCCCCCTCGAAAAAAAAAAAATTTGAAAAAATTTAATTTTTTTCTGACCCTACCCTCACTCCCCTACCTCAACCCCCACCCCCTAATACTCTCCATTCAAAAAGAATATTTCAAATTTCTTTTTAACCCCACTCTTTCTCCCCAACCCCACTCCCAAAAAAATTAATTTATTTTAAAAAATGTCAAAATGATTTTCTTACCTCACCCTTATTAACCCCCTCTCCAAAAAAAATTAATATTTTTAATTTATGTTTTAAAATAAATACAAAACTTTTTTCTTATCTCACTCTTTTTATCCTGTTCGTTCTTATTATTTTTGTAAATATATACAAATACTTTTAGAAAATATATACTTATCCAATTTGCATAACGATCACACGAATATAAGTAAGAAATAATTAATTTTTCTAGAAAATATTTTTCCTCCTATCGAACCATATCGAACGCACCCTAAAAAAAGTATTTTTTGATATCAAAAATTATTTTTCTAAAATGTATTTTTATGCTTTAACTAAACACTAGAATGTATGTTTTGAAAAATATTTTTTCATTCACCAATCAAACACTATAAAATATTTTTTATCTACCAACCAAACACAGGAAAACAAGTAAGAAATCAACTTGTTTTTCAAGAAAACATTTTTAGGAAAACATTTTTCTTCATACCAAACACACCCTTAGAAGAAAATCCCAATACACCCAAAAAAATCGAAAAAATAAAAAATATTTTTTGATGAAATAAAAATTGTACCACCAATAGGCTCCCTTTTATATAACTGTATTTCTATTTCAACACCGCTAAATATTTTAACGAAGCAGTAAGTATTTATTCATCAATTAGAGTTCTCGATACTTACTCATCAATTAGAGTTCTCGAATTTAGCTTTGAGCATGAAGTTATTTTGATAGAGAGCGCTTTATCTCATAAAGTAATTTTTTCGACGCGAATCTGAATTAATCGTATATTCATGCACCAAATCGGAAAAAAAAAGTATTGTCATTTAAATAGCCAATTTTTGTAAAATAATATTCTTCTTAATGCAGCTTAGTTCTTACTAACTGTTTTATTTTTAGTTTTATTAGTAATTTTATTTATGTTTTAAATATACATAATTTTTATTTAATTTTAAAAAATAAGATATTGGTGTTGAGTTCCCAACATAAACTATTGTTTTCTTTTTGGACACGTGGTACGTAATTTGTGACATGGATTCAGTAAGAATATTTTTTAGCATTGTATACTTGAATAATATATTTCTGAATTAGTTATCTTGAATTTTATCTTAATGACTAATTAGCTTTTCTTTTTTAATTAATGATCGTAATTCCGGGTCATTTTTTTACACGCCTCTACTAATTTCACGAAATATCAGTCACCTTCCACCAACAATATATATTAGATAATTTTATCTATTAAAATTAGAATAAATAAAAAAAATCACTTAGTATTTTTTATCGCCGGTCTAATAGAAAGACTAATTAATTCTAAAATAAACCAATTGACTTTATTTTTTATTTTTAAAGTCAATTTGAGAACAGAACTAGTATGCGTTGGAACTAAATGACTGGCTTTTACTATGATTGAAAATTCAGACTCTACTAGATCTAATTATAATAATCATTATATGATTAATTTTTTCATTTAATCTTGTTTAGTTGGTGTTTAAAGTTTTCTAAATAACTAATAAAATCTTAGATGGTGACTTTTGACCTAATCTAAAAGATGAAGATAAAAAAAAATTATCAAATAAAGAAATAATTAGAGTAGTTGGTTCACATTTTATAGGCACTAGGTAACAAAATAATTTTGTTGTTGTGGTCAAAGGTAAGTTTGTTTCTTTTTATTATTTACTCCTAAAAATAGAAAGTAACATGTTTTTTTTCCATTCATTTTCCATTAAAAATTTAAAGAAGTTATTTCAAGCTAATACAAACAAAAGCCTTCAAGCACACATTTTTGACTTTTTCTAATTAGATGTTTACCTTACAATCATGTTAGTGTTAAGCTAAATAACTTTAAAATATTTTAATATGATGATATTTTTTTGTTTGAATCAAAGTCGTACAACTTTCTTCAGAAAGTCTCAAATTTTTAAGAGTATTTACACATCATATTTGTAGGTTATAATAATAACAACAACAATAAACCCAGTATATTCCCATAAAAGTGGGATATGGGGAGGATAAATGTACGCAATTCATATCGTTACCTTCAAAGAAGTAGAGAGGTTGTTTCCGACAGACATATTTGTAGGTTACTTTCTATAATTTTAGCTAGTAAGATAAGACTTTGCTGATACATTCAACAATATCTCTTTGAACCAAGTCCTACACGACTGTCACTAAGATTATATTCACGGGCGTTGATCAGTCATATCATCTAAATATCTATAAACAGTTAATTCTACATACTTTTTAGGATATTTATCTCGCTCCAAACCATAGGCAAAGATAGTTATAACATCTGGACTCTGAACATGTAAAGGTAATAAGTCGAGACCTAAATCATCATTTCTCCATTTTCATGCTCGTGTGGCAAATTCATTGACTTTAAGATCAATTAATTGTGCTAAGTCGACTCAAAGATATTTTCAATACAATATAATATTATCCGTTTTAAGCTAATTCTGTACAATGTTCTCTAATTATCTCATACTATTAAGAGTGTCCTAACACCTTATATCTGACTCTAATTTCTTGCTATTTTTTTCAACTAACAATATGAAACTCTGATCATATATCAAATAATTATTCATCTCTTTTTTATTCTTTTTAATACAACAATAGTAATATGCAATTTGAGGTGGGAAAAAAATTTATTCACACTAGGTTTTTAAATCAAATTTATATATATATAAAGTTCTTTTTTTTGTTGTTGGTTTGCATATGCAACTAACTCCACCAGCCATAAGTTTTTTTTTTCTTTTTCTGTTTTATTTAATTTCCTGAGTAATAAGATTCCATAATCATGAAAATGAAATAAAGTTGGTAGGATACACTTTGATGAAAGAACACTTTTGCATGCCAAAAATACCCTTCTCTTTTAGCAGTCTTACATAACTTGCCAACCTAAACCTAGGTGGTCACTGGTCACACTCAAATCTTTACTTCAGATTTTTATTTATTTTTTTACCATGCGGTATTCGATATTTGTATTAATTTTGATTAAATTCATATTATAATCTGTTGTTTTGTTCATTTTAATTATCATGTTATTTTGTTGATTCTCTTGCTTTTGTTTTGTAGACTTTGCACTGTTTCTCTTGTTAGTTGCTATGTTATCTTCACTGTTTCCTTTCTCCGATGTACATGGAATTTTTACACCTAAGCCGATCGAGAGTCTTTCAAAAAAAGTCTTTTTACCTCCACGAAGTAGCTAGTGGTAAGAACTGTATAAAATCTATCCTCTTATGATCTCATTTGTGAAATTTCACTTTATATGTCGTTGTTGTTATTGTTTTTAATATCTAAATGTGCAAATAATTTATCAGAATTTATGTTTTATTTTTTTTTTGATTTTTCATTCGGTGTCCAATGCCTGTATTGGAGCCCCGACTAATCCGGATCGCGCGTTGTAGGGCCCATTAAGATAGCAGCGCTCCCAACAAAGTTTTCTACATACTCAGGGTCAAACCCTGTTAAGGGTGGAGCTAAGATGGTTAATTGAGGACATGCTAAGAACATGAATTTAAAAACAGTTAGGGGTCGTTTGGTAGGCCGTATTAGAAAAACTAGTCCACGTATTAAGTGTGGTATTAATTAATATTATGTTTGATGGGATTTTGGATCAATGTATTACTAATACCATGTATTAGTTATACACCCTAAATGGTATTATAGGGTGTATTACTAATACATCACATATGGTGGTATTAGTAATATATGGATTTTAATACCATGGGATTAGTTTGTGTAGAGACAAGAATATCCCTCAGATTCTTTTAAATATTTTTTATTTTTCTTAATTTTATTTTTTATATTTGTACTAATAAATTTATTTAAATAAATTAGTTTACAAATTTTATTATTATTTACAAAAATATCCTCAAATTTCTTTAAGTTTTTTCTAAATCTTTTTCAATTTATTCAATATGAGTTACTTCTTTTCAATTTATCAAAATAATAATATCCCTCCAAATAATTTTAGCTATAAAAAAACTACTTTATTAACTCAAAAAATATTTATTGGTCAAAATTCGAAAATAAATTGCATACAAGCTTCAATTTTGAAAATAGGATATTCATAAATAAAACTAATTTTTCTACTTAGTTTTAACACTCTATAGAATACAATTTTATTTTAATAATGATGTTATTGTCCCGTGCAAAGTTATACGTACCTCGCTCAACATAAAAACAATACAAAGTGGAAACAACAAGTAAATAATGAACAAGCTAAGAAAAGATAATAAAAAAAATAATTTTTGTAAGTGAATAATTAAATCTCAAAATTCTAAAGTAAAGAATTAGTTATATTGTTAAAAAAAAAAAATTTAAAAAATAATAATAAATTTTTGCAAAAACAAATACATAAAGTTATAATATATCGAGGGTATTTTTGTAAACAAATAATATTCTTTTTAAAATATAACAATGCATATTGCTTTCAATACATCAAACCAAACACTGTATAAAAAATAATTCCAATATTATTAATCTCAATATGACTAATCTCTATACTACTAATCTCAATATTACTAATACAATATCTTCAGTATTATCTTATACACTCTACCTTACTAAATTCACTGAATGTGACACATCTAGGTAGCTCTCATCATCCACAAGTTGTAGATAATAATTAAGAAAGGACGAATAGTCCAATAATAAATCAACAAAAGGAAAAAGAAATACTAGCAAATATCTTTTCAAAATTAAAATGAAAGAAAAAAAAAAGTAAACTTTATCAGACAGTTCATGTCGAAATAATTCTACCTTAAGTAGTACTTAATTTTGTTTTTTTCCTAACGAACTGAATTGAATGCATTGAATATAACAAATTTCTTGAGTTACAAGTCGGGAGATTTGGTTTTATAATCCTTAATAAACTTATTTTTAAATTTATAATATTATTTAAAAAAATTATTTGATGTCTGATACCAACATTAGAATCCGACTATTTCAGATTCGAATCGGGTAGAATCCATTTAAGGGAATCACTCTACCTAAAAAAATTTCATATATACGCGACTCATAATCGAGACATCTGCTTAAGAGGTCTTTTATCTTTACACATAAAATATTTCCTCCAAATCTATTCAAGTATTAGTAAAGTTTAGAGGGTCACTTTTGCTAGATGAATTTTTAATTATAAAAACAAAAAGGATACACTAATTCATTAATTTTATTAAGAAAGTTCAAAAATATAAAGTAAATAATTAAAAGTGACGGGAGGAGTTGAAAAATATAAAGTAAATAATTAAAATTGATACGAATGAATGGCTAAAACTTACATGCACTCAATGTATACACCAAACCAATAATGCATGACATGTATTTGAATTTAGAGTTTATGTTAGTTAATCATGATTAATTCTCGCTTAATTTAATCACTTAATCATGATAAAGAATATTAATTTGGCGTATACACCGAATGCGTGTAAATTTTTTACCCGAATGGTTAAACCCCTTATCTCTACAAGCTGTAATTTTGACTAGTTTGTGAGTAGTTTTTTATTCTCTCAAATTTTATTCTAATAAGTTTATATATTGATTTCCTTCCAAATTACATACAAAAAAAATAATGTAACTAATTGACTAAGTTAGCTTGGAACAAAATCCATATAAATTAAATTTTGATTTTAGTACTATAAAGTTATAGTCCAGGAGATGTACATGTCTGACCTCATTTTCCACTGTTTTGTTTTCAAATACTTTTTCCGTACACTTTTATTTGAAATATTTAAATTTAACACACTTATTAAGAAAATAACGATATATTAACATAATTATTCTATCACACTATTCTTATTAATTGATATTTAATATTAAATTTTTGAAAAAGATTTGAAATATAAGTAATTAATATTAAGCATAAAAGAAAAATATTTTTTCTTAATATATTAAGGGTGACGAATAAAAGTGAAAGAATTATTTTTGAAATAATAGACAAATAAAAGTGAATGGAAGAAATACACTCTCTACTTTTCCCTTAGGTTCGAAAAGTAATCCCTCTGTTCATCTTTACTTGTCTACTTTCTTATTAACACGTGAATTAAGAAGTACTGAATCATAGGAGTAATTTTATCATATTATCCTTTGGATACAATAAATTTAATGCTTTAAGAAATGCATTAGATAATGAATCATATTTAATGCTAAGGGTAAAATGATAGAAATAGAAAAATTATCTATTATTTTTATAAATGTACAAGTATTGTTGTACAATCCACAATAAAAAAAACAGACAAGTAAAGATGAACGGAGGGAATATGACATTTTTCTTTTTTGATAATATTTTAATTTTAACTTTTCACATGATGTATTTAAGATACAAAATTAAAAGAAGTTTAATATATTTAATATAATTTAAATGTAGAAATACAAAATCTAAATATCTTATATTTTAAAATTATGTATAAAATTAAAATATATCAATTCTTTTTACGATGGAGGAAGTACTACTATCTTTTATTCCTACTTCATTAATATGTGATGGCCCTTGGAGTTTTCACAAATCAATAAAAGTCTCACATGCCTCTTTCCTTTTTGTCACTCATTTCTAGCAAAAGTTGTTCCACACACTTGGTTTGAGTTCATTGCATGAAGTTCTTCCTAAACTTTTTGTGTGATGGTGATTTGAATTTTGAGTGTTAGCTTCCCCACACACTAATTATTTTAGAAATAATAACATAAATATAAATCTTAATTTATTATATTTATACAATTTTTCACTTTTATAAGGAAATTATAAATTTTTTAACTAATTATGTATTTTCGTTGAATGTATCGAGAACTAATTATGTATCTCTACAAACTTAAAATCGAAAAAATTGTATCAAAAGCTAATTATGCATTTTCACAGAGAAAAAAGATATATCTTCGTAGGATGTATCGGGAGCTAATTATGTATCTCGACGACCCAAAATCTAAATTTTCAGTAACTATGTAAAATATAGAGTTTTTCTGTAATCAAACTTCAAACTATTGAGATTTATGTTGTTTTTACATTATTTTATCATATAGTTTATGATTGCACGTACTAAAGTTTAGACAGATAAAAGAAAATCAAATAATCTTTTTTTTTTCTTTTAGCTGGAACTTAATTGAACTAACCTTATCAAAAAAATATCTCACTTCGTTGATCTCTAGATTTCAGACCTAATTATTTCATTGGATACATACTATCTTCTGCCTTCAGGCAATAGAAGTATCGGGTAACTTAGATTATTTCATGATTTTGTAACTTCATCACGCATTTGCTATCTTCCATTAATACAACTACAGGTAATTCATATTATTTCATTCTATACCTACTGTCTTCCATCAACACTAGTATCGAGTAATCAATCCACCAAAATATTGGTAGATCAAGGAAAGAAATTACCTAATATTTTTTTATTTTTAATCGAAATTTTTCTCCCACTTTAAATGCTTTCCTAATAATATAGAATGTTACTCTTATGATAACCCTTGATTCTAAAATGAACATTTTGATGGATGATATTACAATTCATTTTTTTGTAATTTATTAAACGTGTCAAATATATACGTGACACATAAATTTTCGATAAGTACCCAAAAATTAGCAAATCATAATCTAATGAATCCAACTCAATTCCATCTTTTCATTTATTTGTTTATTTAATTTTCTTAAATTTAACTTTATAATTAAGCGGGCTAAAAGACATTAACTTATTGCGTGTGTCACACATTAACATAAATATCTTATATGAGTTAGATTTTGATTAGTTAGGAGTTTAATTAGCTTAAGTTTTACTCAATCTTTGGATAAGTAGTTTCATCATGTAATACCTATTTTTACCTTTAACTTAACATATCATGCATTTAATCTATTGTAGTCTGGACACTTTACATTTTCTTTAATGAAAAATAATAATATCCCTACTAACCATATTTATGGGACCTGGAAACGGACAGTTTGATGCACCATAGCTTTCGCTATGCTCGGGCCTGCAATAAGGGTTTATTATACGCAATCTTACCTTGCCTTTATACAAAGAGTTGTTTCAAGAACTTGAATCAATAATCTCTTGATCACATGACATCAACTTTACCCGCTACCTCTATTTATGGATGAAAATGGTAGTTCGATACACCAAAGCTTCCACTATGCGCGGACCATGTCAAAATGATCTATTGTACGCAGTCCCACCTTACGTTTCTGTAAGGAACTGTTTCAACGAATTTGAACCCGTGATATTCTGGTCACGTGACATCAGCTTTACCCGTTACCTTTATTTATGGATGGATGTACAATAATGTTACTAGAGAGCTATTTTATGACACACAAAAAATTACTAGTATGTACTACTTTTCAAAGGTGGCCACAAACAATCACTTATATTTGGTAACGGTCGTTCTCCAAATTAATGCACAAAGACGTAACAGGTATAATTAAAAACAAATCATCAATAACTCAAGCCAAATTTACCATAATTGATGCTTTGAGAAAAGTTTGCAAATTGCACCATTGTTTATTAACTACTAAAAATGATACAGTTAAAGATAAGATATGTGGTAGGATGAATAGGATTCTGTACACGTAATTAGAAGTTTGGTATTGAAAATTCCTAGTATAGAGCATTTTCTTTTTTCTTAAAATAAGCCTTACACGATATGAATTTAAACTAATCAAAACACAATGCACCAAGTGAAAAACACAGAAAAAAAAAAAAAGAAATACTATAAATGGTTGTAAATGAATTTGATTCATAAATGTCATGGCACATTGTTATTGGTGAGACGATAAAGAGAGGGGATGTCATTATCAGCTAACTTTATACTTTCGATATAATTTTATGATAGATACTTATTCCCATTGATGTTTATATCGAATTAAGAAATTTAATTTTAGTAGTTAAAATTTTAAGTGATACCATTATTATATATATTGTGTAACCATAGTTAACTGATAGATATGTATACATGCGTTAAATCCATAAGTTTGATGTAAATATCGCATATAATTAATCCTTTTACTCTAATTTCATTTTTGTTCTCTTGAGTCTTGACTATTTGCGGAGTTCCAATCTACGGATAATTTAAAGAAAAAACAACATAGATATACACCTTAACTTATCATATTTATACAAATTTTCATCTTTGTAAAGTAATTACAAAAAATTTAATTAATTATATTTCCTTCGTTGGATGTATCGAGAGCTAATTATATATCTCGATAGATCCAAAATTGAAAAAAATGTACCAGGAACTAATTATGTATCTTTACAAAGAAAAAAATGTATCTTCGTTGGATGTATTATGAATCTCAAAAGATCAAAAATTGAAAAAATATATTGGGAGCTAATTATGTAGCTTTACAAAGGAAACAATGTATTTTCGTTGAATATATCGGGAGCTAATCATGTATCTTGATAAAATCAAAATCGAAATTTCTGTAATTAAGCTTCAAACTGTTGGGATTTATATTTTTTCCTAACTTAGACAGTATTTATATATCGCGAGTGAATTAGATATGTGAAATAATATGAAAGTGAAAACTATTGTACTCGCAATATCTATTTTAAACTTCAAGATAATATCCTGAAATTGAAATGCAAACTAGCCTTGTCATAAAATATTTTATGAACAGAGTTATCAGGTATGCGAATTTAATTGAGATATGTAAAAATTAACTGGAACATCATGATTATAAGATAAAAAATATTCTGTAGTTCAGACTTACAAAGTTGAATGCTATCTTTATTTTTCTCTATTTTGTATTATGTGTCTATATTGTGATTGGATCCTAGCAAATTGATATAAAAATATTGATTTGGTGGTACATAATAAAGTATAGTAGTATAGTTGTTGTGATCCTATAAACAAGAAAGTGGTCCCTTGAAAACATGCCATGGTCACTTTCATGGAAAATGTGTGACACTTTACAACTAGTACAACATTTTGCTTCAATTGATACTAAGGGCCCCTTGCTAATTCCCATATTATAAATTGATCATTTTGGATTTAGGGTGTGTTTGGTAGGAAGATAACTATCTTTCATGAAAATAAAGGAATTCATAATTTACATTTTAGTGTATGGTGTACAAATAAGAAATTATATTATCTCAAGAGCATTTAACTATCGATAGTTTTAGAAAAACGTTATAGGAGTGAAATCGGGTGGGCAATAGGGGTGGGGCGGTGGCGAAGCCAGGATTTTCACCAAGGGAGTTCGCAAGTGAACATACGAACTAATCGAATGGGATTCGATATCTACTATATACATAAAAAATAATTTTAACCACACACATATATATATAGTTTAATTTTTCGTTGAAGGGGGTTCGAACCCCTATCCAAAGTGTAGCTCTGCCCCTGAGGGGGGAGGGAGACGGTCAAAGAGTAAGGGGGTGGGCGTCATTGAAGGCGAGAAGGAGATGATGAGCTTGTAGTGCTATTTATGGAACTTATTTTACATCAGATAAGTCATTTTTCTCATTTTTAAGAAACTTATTTCTTATAAAAGTATTTTCAAAATATGGAAAATTGGTTTTCCTCATACCAAACACACTCTTACTTTTAAAAATATTCTTTTATTTATTCATTGTTTTAGATTTGGATTTTTCATTGTAGTCTCTTTACATTTGGTGCATAATAAATGGGGGTTTTGTTTCTATTTGTGTTACTACCATCCCAATTAAATTGCCAACCACCACCTTATAAATTGCCTAGAAAAAATAAAGAGACATCATGATTAATTTCCCTTATGATATTATTGTAAAATAGACTCCAAAGCTCTATAATATAATTATATTAAGCTTACTGAAAATATTATGAGGGAAAATCATGAGTTGCTATATTTTCAACTTGATATTGAAAAATATAAATATTTAAAGTACTGTAAATTTGTAACATGTTAAATTGTTGTTTTGGTACGAGCTCAAAGAATGTTATCTCAATTTTCACTTGTATAATTTAAAACTCAAAATACTACATGTAACACCATTAACAAATACGAGTGATAAATATCAATTTTGTGAATGGTGAGAAATTAGAGAGAGAAGGGAAGGAAATTTGAGAATTGGTGTCTTGATTATTTTCTCAAGCAAGCTGGATTAAATAGTGTTACATCAAATGTTAAAAAGGAAGAAAATTACTAAAAATATTGCACAATATTCTAAGTGCCTAATTATGAAGATTTGAGGATATTCGCATATCTGCACTATCTAATTATAGAGATATTCTCGTATCTATATTATGTAATAATGATATCATATTTAACACACTACCTCAAGCTGGAACGTCTAAGTCATATGCTCCTAGCTTGCCACAAATATAGTTAGTTCTAAATCTTCGGAGTGATTTTGTGAAAATATACGCCAGTTGATCTTTCGAGTTGATAAAACTTGTGGAGATACATCCAGAGTCAATCTTCTCTAGAATGAAGTGACAATCTTGTTAGATTGTGGAGCTTCATTAATATGTGACGTACTGTTATATATTAATGTTCACGTTGTTAGGCCGTACCTTTTTATTCTCATTCTCTGTGTAATTATACATACTCCAAATCATTAATATAAATAGCTTGTCCGCCATGTAGGTTACCCACGGGTGTTACCACCAAATTACCCCTCTATCTCTCTATCCTCAAGAACTCTCTCTAATTTTCTTCATCCTCTCTATAAATTTAGTGTGTGTGAACTGCTAATCAATCCTAACAAATCTATCTCAATATACTTCGTTCTTTCATAAAATACGACATTAGAAGCGATTTGTAGTACAACTTGATTATCACATATCAATTTCATCAGTTCAACTCCCCCATCTTTAACTCTTGTAGAAGTCTCATACATAGCCAATGTCATAGCTTGATACTCCGCTTCTGCGTTTGATCTAGCTATGATATTTTGTGATACTTACCTGACATTTTATAAGTCATATCATGTAGATTTCTCAAGTTTAAGCGCATTGCTTTGTGACTTCTGAGTTACCTAATAGATTAAACTTGAAATGACTCATTAAATTATTAAATCAAAAGTTAAATTATACAAAATTAATTTGGATATTAGATTAGCAATAACCTCAACTAATAATTCAAGAAAAACATATTAGTTTTCTATGTTTTTCGAAAATAATAAAGAGGTAGGCGTGCGAACATGTAAAACAGTGTTCTAACTTATTTTTGACCTGTTTTGATTCGTTTAAATTTAAATAATATGTTAATTTGCCACCTCTACTTTACGGTTACCATCTAGCTACTTCAAATTCGATCTAACTCGTCCATTTGCCACCTCCACTATTGACATTTTGGTATGTTTTTTGAGAAATTTTCGTCTTTTAATTTTTAAAAATTTATATGAAAAATGAAAACTTTGGACTTCATTAGCTCATATATCAGTTCAAGCCCAATAAAAAATCAATAGTTTTCATTATTTTCAGTTTCTAGATTTTATACTCTCTTTTTTCTTGTCTTTTAACTCCAACCACACAATTTATCATCATCATACTGTCTTATCCAATAAAATTTTAATACAGAGACAAATTTGAAGCTATACTTCCTTGGTTCATTTCTTAATTTACTATGATCAAATTCTTTTTATAAAGATTTTGTTTGTTCAGATATTTTAAATTTCTATAGCAAAATACTGTTACAGTAAAATGTTATTGTGAAAGGTAATTGTTACAGAGAGGCATGACTAGATAACTGGAATTTCTAAGATTTTTTTTTAAGCAATTTACATTTTGTATATATATTTTTTCCGTTTCAATTTATGTAATGTATTTCAACTGGAAACGTAATTATTTAAAAATTAAAAAAATAAAAACTTTTAAAACATGTGAATTAAAATAAAGAGATAATACCTAATTACCCTTGAACTATACCCAAAAAGGTTATGACACACTTCAACTTAAAAAGGGTCTTATTACCCCTAAACTAATTGAAAGTGTAATTTTGACACCCGTAGTGCCTACAAAGCACAACACACTGAAGTGTCCACGTAGGCACACGTGTGTGCCACGTAGGCACTAAGGGGTCGTTTGGTAGAGTGTATTGAAATGCTAATGCATGCATTAGTTTAATGTGTATTAGTATTACCTTGTTTGGTATACCTTTTTACCCTATGTATAACTAACGCAAGCATTAGTTATACAGTATATTGTATTAGGGTGTGTATTACTAATACCTCAAAATCCATGGCATTAGTAATGCAATGGATCTAATGCATGCATTAACATGCTTAAAAACCCTATTACCTGTCAAAAATATTTCCGCATCCTTTCCAACATAAATATTAAGGGTATTATGTAAAAGAATTTTTTTTTTAGAAGTTATATAATTCATGGTTTTTTTAATACATCAAACCAAACACTGCATAAGAAAAATACAAGCATTACTAATACAACATATTTTGCATTATTTTTATACATTTTACCAAACGACCCCTAAGAGTGTCAAAATTACACTTTTAATTAGTTCAGGGGTAATAGAACCCCCTTAAAATTGAGGTGTGTCATAACCTTTTTAATATAGTCCAAAGGGTAATTGAGTATTTTCTCTAAAATAAACGAAAAATATTTGGACAGATGGAATTCATAGTTATATAGATAAGTATCTTTCAACTATTTATATTGCTGGTACGTCTTTATTAGTTTGATCAATAATAAAAATTTATTTAGTATAATTTCATAAATGAAGTTTGGAGAAGATAGTCCGTATACAGTCTTGCCGTTACTGTTAAAAAAAAAAAAAGCAAAAGTCTCGAAATCAAATCTTATATCACCCATTATCAAAATAAATTTTAACATATTTGATAAAAAAATCAAAATTCTACTTAAATCTTTTAAAAAGTGGTCTCCAAATTTGAATCTATCCCTATCGTTACAAGGTGACTCACAATTGCCCTTTTGAATTTTAGTAAATGTTGAACTTCCTCAAATTTTTTTTTCTAAAATATTCACTTCTAATTTTTGTCCGAAAATTTCATGATTGTTATAATGAGCTATTGCTATACTCTCTGAGTTCCTTGTTAATACTTGTCACTTATTTATAAAATGAATATTCATTTTTACTATTACTTTTGACATGTTAAAGAGAAGATCAAAAGATGAAAATACTCACATAACCCTTTGCATTAATTGCTTGCTTATCTTCAAAAATGAGTTTTCAAGACTTAGGAATAAACGCCAATTAATAGGAGTAATGAAGTAAAATAATCATATTAATAATTATTTTTTAAGTGAATGTATCACGTTAAAATGTGACAAGTAAATATGAACGAAGGAAGTATATAATTAGTGATAATTAGCATTTAGATTTCATTTAGTTATTATAAATAAAATGCCTAAAAAATAGCTTATTGATGTTATGTACCAGGAAGAATGAATGTATTTCTGAATCAAACAATAGAAAGAGTCTGAAAGTGAAGAAAAGATAAACACGTCAATATATATCATATTTGAAATTTATTATGTGCATGATATTGATAATGATTGTCATAAATATTTAATATTTTATTTTACGTGTAATATATTTCTTACGAAACTATTAGTATTACATAATATCTGAGTATGACTGTCATAGAAGTAATTTACAATAAAATGTACCACTATAATGGATATCAGTGACATTATAGATAAAATAATGTCATAAAAAATAAAGTAAAACATGAAAAATCTATTTTAAAAAAAATTAGACTAATATAATTAATGGAATATTATTATAATGATGTTTAAATATAGTAATGTATCATGATTAAGTAGAAATTTACTCAAATCAAAATTTATATCGAAATGAGAAGAGAAAATCAAGGGTGATTATGTTAGAAAATTACTTCATTAGTCCAAATAAGTAAAATTTGACCAGACCATACCTTCATAATTATGAAAAGTAAAATGTTAGATGATGTTGTTTGATTAAAGTTTGACAGAAAGCTGCACATAACACAATAATTTTGAATATGGTAGAATGAAGTTTGAAGAAATATTAAATAATACAAAGTTAAAGTTCAAATCATGGAAATAGCATTTAATAGAAATGTAAGGTAACACAACATATATAATAATAGATTCGAATGATCCGTTTTTTTAAAAAAAATTCTACACACAATGGGAGATTTAGTTCATCGAACTGCCCTTTTTTTATAAAGTTATAAACTAAGACTATCTTTATATTATTTGCATTTTTAGTTTGAATTGATGGAGAAAAAATCATGTAATGAAAAAGATTAAACTTTAAAAAATGTTAGGTGAATTTCTATCATCTATCCTAATTTTACCGGATAGAGTTAATTGATACATGTTGATGGAAATGATAATTATCTCGTGAAATTAATAGAAATATGTGCAACTGGGCTCGAACACCATAATTGTTAAAAAAAGGAAAAAGGTAAAATTTCTCGAACATACTACGAAATAACGAAACTATAACAAGTTAGATCTCTTTCTTTTGTGATACCAATTATTAATGTTCAAAATATCATATTAAACAAAGTTTAATTCACTTTACTCTTGAAAAAAAGGTCTAAAGTATGCTTTATGAAAGGTGTAGACTTTAATAGTTAGCACTTAATTATATTCACTTTTGACTTTTTTTTTTTTTAATATTTATTATAAATTTAGGTGTGTATTACAAGATTTGATAGGAGAATATCATACTATTATAAAAAAAATTATTAAAAGACAAATTTTACAAAAAGTTTTGAAGAACTTTTCAAAAATATATTATGATGAAAATAAAACATGTACAAGTATCTTTTTTTTTTTTTTTTTTGGAACTTTGCTGTATTTTATAAACTTCGAATTTAATTGGGCTTCAATTTGAACAAACACTAGATAGAAAATCAAAACAAATAATAGGACGAAGCTAAGTATGAGAGGTACAAATTGGTAAAATTCAAAAAATCTAATCTAAATCATGCTAAATACTATATATTATAAACTTCATATTTTGAATTCGTGTATCCACAATGTAGTCGTGTAAAGAGTTTTTGTTTAGGGGGGATTTCTCTCAATAAATTTTAGGATTTTTAATTTTATTTTTAATATGTAGGCCGTTTGGCCAAATCATATATAATAATATATTTTTTTGTTTGATTTTTCATGTGTCGTTTGATTTATCATCTTATAGTTTGCAACTAATAACTTCCGCATGACGCCCTCTCGATTTCGAACCCAATTGGGACATAATATGTACATTACAATCACATGAAGAAATGTAATAGGAATATTTTAATAACATACGTGTAAGTTTCTGTAACGCATAATATCTGTATTTGATTAGTTTAGAGTATAGTAAAATCATAATATTATAGGGTAAAAGGAATATAATCCAAATACCTAAACATTAATTGATAAGTCGTAATCAACAATTAGGTATGCCTAGTTGTAGCTGTCATTAATTATTTAAAGCTGATTTTTTCTCAATATTCACGAATCATTCGATATTTTAATTCATGGTCATAAAAAATTCAGATTTATACTTTATTATTTTTATTATAGTGATCTCAAAACAGTATATCATGATAATTGAATTTAAAATTCAATATTTATATATATATATTTAACAATTCTTTAAAATACTCATGGTAGATCCGCTTCAGTGGAAACTTCAAGATAAAAGCAAGTGCAAATTTAGAAAGGATAACACATTAAAAAATAACTTTACTTTATCTCAACTACTTAGCTATACATAAACTAAGAAGACCAATTTTTATATTTTTTTTTTCTCACCTGATATTTGGTATTCATATCAAAATTCAACCGTTAGGGTAATATACCACAGTTGAAAATACAAAAGTGAAGAAAATAAAATACAATCTTCTTCTTGGTTGAGGCGTGAATATCTCGCTTTTTTTAAGGAGATTCAAGTTCACTGCGGCATAATCTACATCAATCCAACAGTATATCTCTTGACTTGTCCCTTCCAGAATACAACAGTCCATCAACGATGTACAACTCAAACGACTCCGGATTAGTTGAGGAGTCCAAAGCTCCACTATAAAAACACCTTCCCTCAACATATATGCAGTCTATTTGTATAGTGTATAAAGTTAATATTTTCTTTGTGTCAACTCTCTGTTTCACTACTGCACACTATAATTTTTTTCACACTTATCATATTTTCTTGTACATATAATAACATGCAGGACCACCTCTATTTATAGTTGAGACATTCATTCTCGTATTGAATATAAAGAATAAAGAGGAGAGAGGGGGGACGGGGGGGGGGGGGGGGGGGGGGGTAAAGAGAAAAGATCAACAGATTACAAGAGTTACGAGAAACTAACGGCACATTAAGAGTTACAACGAAATAATAAGAGAAGTTACAAATTAAATTACAAAAAGGCCACATTCTACCACCATTAACAATTAGAGTAATGTGGATAGATAAATAACCTTGTCGTTACATATGTTACATGCAACTAACGACCATGAATTTACAACAGTTAATGGTCATATGAGTTATAAGATATAATTTAGTAAATTACGGACAAATAAAATGTTAAAAGTTGCAAGAGTTATCAAAATACAATGATACCACTTTCTCTACTTTATGTCCATAAATTATCATTCTTTGTTTCACATTTTGCTCATTAAATTTTGAAAAATGATTTTAAAAAAAGAGATGAATATGTTTCTACGAACATAACAAAAAACGAATAAGGATTTCCAAGTGCTTCAGACCTTTCAATTCAAACTACTCTCCCCGTTTAAAGAAAAATGACATACTTTTCTTTTTAGTCCGTTTAAAAAAGATTGACCCTTTTCCTTTTTTGATAATACTTTAATTTCAACTTTCCACGTGACATGTTTAGAACCACAAGATTAAAGGGCATTTTGGTACATTTGACATAGCTTTAATTTAAGACCACAAGATTCAAAAGTCTTCTTTATTTTCTTAAACTTTGTGTCAAGTCAAAGTAGGTCAATCTTTTTAAAACGAAGGAAGTACTATATATCTAGATTCTAGAGTTTAATGGGCTACAAGTATGGGTCAAATATTGGGTATTTTAGCCTCAATTGAATTGGACATGAAGTTTACAATTTATTGAGATTAAAGTATATAATTAAATAAAGAACACACATATATCAGATGATTATTAACTTATTTACATAATAAGTGCTTAAGAGCATGCACGAAAAACTATTTTAAGAAATCATAGTAAAAAATATCAGATAAAACATTTAATCATGTGCTCAGGTGACTGGAGTATATTGTCATTTGAGTGTAAATAAAATTTATTTACAAATTTAAAGGGCAGTCAAATTTCATGTTTAAATTCCAACAATGACAAAAATAGTATTCATTCCCTTCCTTTTTACTGATCACAACTTCTTTACAAAAGTCAATTGACTAATCTACGAATCTAAAATGAATTTGAACATTTTAATTTTTTAGATTTATAATTTAGATATTCAAAAATTATATAAAAAATACTAGAAGTTTCGATCTTTTTCACAGCAATATGGTGAAAAAACATATCTTAAAGTGATAATCAAAATTCATATAATTTGACTTTCGAGAAATGGAGTGTGAAAGGAAAAAAAAAATGGGAATATGTGATTTCTTCCCATTCATCCAATTCTTGATGAATAGTGTTACGTAGTACATGTTCTTAGTGGGAGGTGACATGTATCTCACGAAATTAGTCGAAGTGTGAATAAATTGACTCGGACAATAACCAAAGGGCAAAAATGTAAAAGTCCATATTACTCCATCCGTTCCTATTTATCACTTTTTAAAGTTGCAAATCTCTTAAAAAAAACATTAACTAGAAGACAATTAGCTAAATTACCTTTATTTTTTTATTATTCATCTTTATTTAATGCTCTTCTTTCTTGCTCTATAATAATATTTCTCCATATTTATTACTAAGAATAAAAATAAAAATAAATAATGCTTTCTCCGTTTTAAATTACTTGATCTATTTTCTATATTTGTCTATTCCAAATTACTTATCCTAATTATAAAATCAAGATCATTTTAGATCTTTTTGCAATTTTATCCTTATTAAATATCACACATTTAAAATTTTTAAAAATAGAATTATTGAATTTCAAAGTAATTAAATGTAAATGACCTTTCTTTTTTCCTTTTAGTACTACTCCAGAGTCATTTCTGCTTAATAAATTCAATTTTCAAATAAAGTGATTTTTGATTTCTACTCCATATTTGTTAGTACTTAGTTGTTAGGGTGTAAGGGTAAAAGAGTAAAAATACACCTAAAATTATTAATTTATTATCATCTTAAAAGAATGTGTCAAGTGCAGAGGGGCTAAGTCATTTGACATGAAAGGAGTAATTACATTTTAATTTTATGAAATGACAAATACTTTCTTCACCTCATATTACTCGACATATTTTTTAACATAATCTTATCTCAAAATAGTTGACATATTTAACGAATCAATAGATAATTGAACATCTATTTTCAACTTTACGCTTAGTAGTTTAATGATTAATTTTAACAATTAGTAATAATATTTAATGTGTGTTTAGTATTATTATATTGGTTAATTTATATTTTTTGTTAATTTTTTTAATATTATGTAAAAGATAAATATATATTAAATAAAAAAATAATTATTTTCAATAAGAAGGACAAGAGGAACTAAAGGGGGTAGGTTTTATTTTCCGTACGAGAGAAGAGGGGGTTTATTAATTGCGGCGAAAAATTCTCGCAAATCTTTAAACTCTCTTTCCTTTTCAAATCCCGAGGTAGATTCCTGTCCACCAATCTTCGGCTTTCCCCATTTCTTATACAATTACATAAATACCCTTATCTAATAAATTTTCTGACTGAATTGTCCCCACCGTGGGCCCACTTTTTTATGCCACGTCGTACATTATGTACCTCAGATCTCATCCTTTCAGTCGCAGTAACCAATGTGTGCTCTTTCAAATATTTCTTCCGTCCGATTTTATGTCTTTAAGCAAAAAATAAATTAAAAAAAATTATGCTACAATTTAATTAATTAATTATTAAACTTTTTTTTTTTAAAAAAAAAAATTGTGATAAAAAAATGTGTCATAACGTTTATGTGATAATAACAACTTCGTAACTTACTATTATTTTATATACTAGAAGTGCAAAACCCGTGTCAGCACGGGCCCAACAGTAGAACATGTGGATCGTAAGTTTTAAGTTTTAGGATTTATCTTGAAGTAGAAAGTTTGAGCAGTAGAATATTTTCATTAGTATGATTGAGATGAGGGGATCACAATTGAAACCTTTTTTTTAACCTTCTTGTTGAATTTTGTGATCAGAAATATAAAGAATAAAAGGCGTAAATATGATGAAATAGCTTGAATCAAATATCCAGCAGATTATTGATTATCAATATTGCAAAGATTAAGAATCATGTAAATTTACCCGATAAAGAGAATACACACCTTAGATTC
The DNA here is from genome assembly GCF_002878395.1 of Capsicum annuum. Classification (NCBI taxonomy): domain Eukaryota; kingdom Viridiplantae; phylum Streptophyta; class Magnoliopsida; order Solanales; family Solanaceae; genus Capsicum; species Capsicum annuum. Next base: position 15,609,606 of record NC_061121.1, read on the forward strand.
GTTATTGTTTTGTTTAATTATTAATTTTAACACAGGAAAAGAGTGTTGTTTTTTAATAGAGAAGGAAGAGTTGAGATTTTCTTTTCTTTATTTTATTTTTAAAACAGAAAAATATTAATTAATATTGAAGAGCTGTAAAAAGTTGAGAAAGATGGCTATACATATTTGATAGAAAATTTGCTAATGTTAAGAAAGTGCAAAGTATTTGGTAGCAAATTTGTGATAGATATACTTTTTTGTACTTAAATTTACTTTATTTATATTTAAATTAATTGGTAAAAATCTTTTGCAAATAATCTTTATACTTCTTTTCTTTAATTTCTTTAAAATATAGTAATAAAATTTACTTATGTTTTATTCTTCTCACACTTTACTACATACATTTTATCCTCTTTAAATCTCATTATGCCATTTTACCCTCCTTAAACATCACTGTACATTAAAATCACGATTGAAGCAGTTGAAGCAGAAATCAGTCAATTTTTTTTTTGTTAATTATTGTTATTTACAGTATTTTTTATTTCATTTTCAAATAATATATATTGCTTTATATCTTCTTCTGTCTCGTCCCAGTTTATGTGGCACTAATATAATTTTGATAGTTAATCAAATATTTTATGTTGACATATCATTTTGTTATTCTTATTTTTCTAATACATAAATGACTTATAATAAGGAGTGATATAATAAAATCATCATTGGAAAGACGAAAATCTAATTTAAAACATTCAGAGTTAATTTTGAATTTTATGTCTATTTTAGTTTTCATTAAATATTATTTATTTTCTTAATACTTAAATGACACATAATAATTAATTAAGAGTGATTGATTATGTTATTACTATAAAAACTAATATAATTTTATCATATCCAATAGTAATCATTGATAATTCACCGGAATAGTATATTAATTAAATACGAGATGCTATATTTGCACATGCAAAATATAATATTATTAAACATTATTGGATAGTGCATTATATTTATCTTTCACAATAATAAAAT
>NC_061121.1:15610710-15613964 GCF_002878395.1 Capsicum annuum
CAATCTTGATTAATCTTGTGTGATTGGTAAAAAATGCTAACCTTTGGATTTTATGTATTTTATGTAATACAAGGTCGTCAGTGGGGGTAATACAATATCCGACTTGTGGGATTGCACTGGACATGTTATAGTTGTATTAATCAAGATTGGTAAAAAATGCTAACCTTTCAGGAGAGTTCATGATCTCATAGTAGAAAACAGAGAAGTTCAAAGCAAGACCAAGACGAATCGGATGTGTTGAAGAGAGATCAGTGGTTGCAGTTGCAGTAGCAGCCTAAAAGGAGCAAAAAGATACAAAATCAAGTGCTATTCTAAACAATGTGCATCGATTAATCAACTATTCATGCATTTTCAGTTAAGATAACGAAGAAATAACTTGCCTCATAGCCCTTCAACGATTGTTCAGAAGCCTCTTTCCTTTCAGTATCAGTCTTGAACTCAGCAAGATAACGATAATAGTCACCTTTCCTGAACCAGAATGGCAAAGATAAGAAGGTAAATCTATTAGAAATACACCGAAAAAACTGAAAGAGTTAGATTTGGAACTACTGCTAAAGTGATAGAAAATCCGTTCGAATTATGTTAGGTTACATATCCGCGGGCATCTGATTCAGTGATGCTACCAAAAAGTCTCATGCTTGTGTCAGTGTTGACGATGGTTTGATTTTCTTGAACCACGAATATCACGGTCGTTCTTATGGATTTCATTCCAATCATCATATTGATGATAAATCTCCTCGTGCTCTTCCGGGAATATGGGACTGGGAGATTACAGGTAAGCCAAATGCTTCACGAACCATATTCAACTTTTTATTTATAACCATGACGTTTGGCCATATGGGAGCACCTCGACTAATTCCATACCGGCTGTCTCCCACCAGTATATGTACCGATTAACTCAATCCACTGTGCTTAGACAGATGGGAAGAAATCACACCTTGTTTTTTTTGCCTCCGATTTTAAACCTGAGAGGCCTCATCATTCTCCTACCATTTCATTAACCACTAGGCTATACCTTCTTGGGCGCAAACTATATTCAACTTTAAGACATTTCGTTGACTTTAATCACCCTCGTGAAGAGTTACACTTCAATACCATTCATGTCCATTACCTCGTCCATCGATCAAAAAGCAAATGCTAGTATAACAACGACCATAGGGATGATACTATGAAACACAATTCAAAAGAAGAATTTCGATAGTGGTTCCATGAAAACAATCAGTTAACAAGATTGTAACAAAAACTTAAAAAGACTTACATTTTGTAATAGAAAACAGTAGCTTCACCAGTACCAGCAGATGGAATGAGATGTTTGTCAATGATTTCAAGAATATCAGAGCAAATCTTGGAGAGCTCTTCCTCTACCTTTTGACGATAACCTTTTATCAGCTTGACATTCTGCTCGTTCCCCTTCGACTCTTCTTTCTGTTCGATGGAAGACATAATACGCCATGAAGCTCTTCGAGCTCCAATGACATTCTTGTAGCCAACAGAAAGCAAGTTCCTTTCCTCCACTGTCAATTCCACATCAAGCTTCGCAACTTTCTTCATACTATCAACCATTTCTGTGAAATCAAACCAATGTAAAATCAAAATGCATACATTCCACAACTTATATTGATCTTTACTAAGCCGAAATTCATATTGATGAACATTCCAATGATATTTAGCTAGCTAGAAATTGCATGTCTAAATGCACGAACAGTCAGGCACGCTCATCGAGTGGACTAAATAGACACATAGTACACAAACAGCTATAAGCTCGAGTGTATGCTGACCAAAGACATTTAACAATTCAGAATCTTCCCCCATCGCTATCTTTTAATGAATTTGTGCGCATTACAATCATTCGTATCAATTAAACTTTCAATCGAAGTAATTGCATGTTCAAAGCTGACCTATATGACATGACCCGTAATCAATAGATCTACCTTCATCATATATTCCATACGTCACACTTATTTCAGAAAACTTTATGGAAAAGACACATGTCATGCACTTATTGATTTGACGCTGCATCACAAGTAAGTAGCCAAATTTTAAGCATTGCATTCACATTGTACTCGTACGCTCCATTTCTCAAATCTTATACAATACAAAGATGCATGCAAATCTATCATATATGTATTTAATAAAAAACTTTTTTTCTTAAAAAAAATTATCTTTTAAAATGTGAAAATTAATAGAAGCACCTACTACTTCTAAATCAAGAATCCGTCTAAGGTACAATCAGACCTCTCTATAACGATCATCATCTATTATAACATTTCATACTCAAGTTTTCGTTTGGAACCAATATTTAATACTATATCTTATGTTGCCTATAACATCATTTCGCTATATATAACATCCAAAAGGTACATACATTCAAACAAACAAAACCGTTATAAAGAGGTTTGACCGTACAAACTGAAGAGAAGGGGGAAGGAAACGAAACCAACCATCGTAACGCTCAGCTTGCTCAGCCAGCTTGGCCCTGTAAACATGAGTTTCTCTTTCCTTTTGAGATGCCATCTTCAATGAAAATTGTAATAAACAAACAAGAAAAATAGGATAATGATAAATATTATATAGAGATATATTAAAAATATTATTTCAAAGTGTTGTTGTTTACAAGTGAGTGAGTGAGATAGATAGATGTTTATGAAGGAGTTAAAGAAGGAAAGTAAAAGCGTAAGAAAAGGGAGAGTGAATGAATGAGAGAGTTGTGGGAGGATTTGACTAAATCTCCATCTTTGGATCACTTTTGAGTACATAAAATATTGATGATAAAATTTGTATAATACCATGAAAACAGGTAGCAACTTATTAATTAGGATATCATTTTGGGATTTAATTAACTTGCAATTGCATGTCTATTGTATTTACAAATATTAGATGTTATGTTTTTTGGAAAGAAAGGCACGCAAACAATAAAATATAAAGTATAAATGAAAAACTTTCTCATATTAATTTTATTAATAATAGGTTTTTATATAGACACATAAATAAAGTACTAGCTAAAATAGTAGACTCTTATTAAAGCTAAAAATTGAATATTAAACTAACTAAAAGACTAATTATTCTAGAAAACTGCAGCAATAGCATGTTATAGAAAGGTAACAACTATTGCCATATTTACATGGAGGCTAATTCAATACTATGGTTTAGCCAATTTAATCTAATTAATAGAGAGTCTTGCTTTAAATGACATTTACATGCCTTAGCTTAGTTTCAAGAGAAAATTGAAAGAAAGGTGTTTTTAAGTCTTGAAT
>NC_061121.1:15614064-15692488 GCF_002878395.1 Capsicum annuum
TATTTAGCAATATAAATTTGACTGTCGCTAATTCATGTTCTTTTAAGCGTGTGTGTCGTATTTATACGAGTAACAAATATAGAGTTATTATAATGTTGAATGACGAGACTCTAAAATCATAGGAGCTTGATCAATTAGAGCTGAGGGTCATTCAGAAACAATCTCTCTATCCTTCAAAGGTACGCAATAAATTTTGCATGTATTCTATCATCTTCAGATTCTACTTATGAAAAGTTGCACAAAATTTATTTAATTCTAGTTTTATTCAGCAACTTGAAAGTGATATGTCCAAATTTTCTTTCAATATTTTCTCCACTAATTTCTCCTTCACTCAATTAATTAGCCAAAGAAAAAAGTGCCAAGTGGACAAGCAACCTATTCAAAATTTGACTAAAATGTGTAAAATTCTTCACTATATATATTGTCCGAGTATGTAATATTGATAGCGTTTGATTATGAATTTTTTTTATTTTTTTCCTGAGTTAAATTCTGAAAAATACATAAATTTTTTAAAAATTCAATTTTCACACTATTCATTTTTAAAAAAAATTTCAAGATCAAGATTTTTTTTTTTTCTCACCAAAGTACTCACAAAAGTTCAAAAACAAGTCTAATTAATTTATTTCATGGCCAAAGACGACTCAAAACACAACTTCAATTTTCAAATATCATCTTTCACTTTAAAAACAAAACCGACATTCTGTTAAAATTTACTTTTCTTCTACGTTATAAGTATTATTTATTAGTGGTAGAATATTTACTAACTTTTTTAGTTTATGAATACTCTAGAATAATTATTTTTCTTACTACATTAATTACATAATATTGAATTTTCTTTTAATTTAGAATTTATAAGAGAAATAACATACTGTTTTATTCCCTTTAGTTCTGTATAAATAAAGATGTAATCTTTTAGTTTTCGTGCAAGAAAAATGTAATAAATCAATACAATGTATTTTGTCTATTATCTTTTCAATTTTTTTTCTTCATGTCTCTTTCATTCCATGACAAATTTCTCTATTTTCACAATTGAAACATGATCCAACGCCTACTAATTACTGCTTTTCTGTTACATATGTGACAAAAGTGTTCAATGAAGAAAACAAAACAAAAAAGAGAAAAAAGTAAACAAAACAAGGAACCTTATTCACTCTTTTGACATACGTGATAAAAGTGTTTAACCAAAAAAAAGAAAATAATAATAAAAAAAGAACGTAACAGTGTTCACTAAATTAGTCTTATATAGCTTAATTTAGAAGAAAATTCTCGTCTACTTGTCATATCTCTCCTCTCATCTTCATCAAAAATAAGGAAAAAAAAAATAAACCCCTCCATATTTCTTCTTCTTCTTTTTTTTTTTTTTTGGTTTTTGGGAGTTGAAAGATTTAGTGATGACGAAGATTAATGTAGTGAAAAAAAGAGCTTCGAACTCAACGACGACGTTGATTGGACTTATGTTCATTGTCTTGATGATTATCGTGTTAGGACAAAATCAATTTTTCTTCAACTCGAGACCTCATGATTCTTTTATTACTTCATCTCCTCATGCAATCAATCATCAAAATAACAATGGAGGTATATGCTTAATTCTCTTTCTCATTTCCAAGTTAAAAAGTCCACACTAATGTCATATAAAGTCTTTACATTTTCATTCTATATAAGTAAATTAAATCCTTTTAGAAATTATTCTTATTTTCTTGGAAAAGCTTACAGAAATGTGCAGCTAATCCTAATTTAAATTACTCATTATTCATGATCAGTTCCTCAGGCTTAATGTTTATTTGAAGTTTTTTTAAGAATCAGTTCAACTTGCATGCTCAAATGGTGTAAATAAAATTTTTTGTTTCGATTATTTTGGATCCACATCAAGTAGGAACAATTTAGGGTATTAATGCTCCCTATAAGAACTTTTTTATATTCAGACCTCGATTGAAATCGAAACCTCAGACTAAGTAAGAAATAGTCTGTGTACAGTACTATATTTTTTGACGGTGATGGTGTAAATAATATGTATGAATAGTGTTAAGAGTAATTGAGGTTCTTTTTGCAATTTTTTTATGTGTGTTAGCTAATGAGTCGGTGGGGTATATGAATGTCTGAACAGGTTCTAAGTGAAACTTCTTCGGTGGACTTACTATGAGCTATTACATAGATCGTGCAAGTTTGAAGGGGTGATCATATGTTTTTTTTTTAAAGACATATGAGTGAAAATTTTAAAATAATAAATATATATATATATATATATATATTTATTTTTTTTTTGTTGCAATTTTTGATATGTATTAGCCTTTGAAAAACGTGTCTTACTTTGCTCACATCTCCCTCATGCATCCGTTACGCAAAAATAAAATGTAGTGAACTTTTGGTTCTTTTTTGTGAGGTCACTTGTTGCTTTTAGCCATTCGGTGGGTAGAATTGGTAGGCATTCTTAGGGACATTAATTTCTTTTTCTTTCGGATCTATAGAAAATAATATTTCGATAGTGATATAAATTGTGTATACTTTAATTTAAATATGAATTAAGCAAAGACAAAATATATAATTTAAGTAGCATGAGGGGAAGAAATCAATCAGAAACTTAAGAATTGAATGTATTTAAATTAGTTATTAATTATTGTATAAGAGAATTTAAATCATAAGAAAGGAAAAATATCTAATAGCCTGTTATCCAACATCGTTACCTTATAGCGTACTAGTTACCACTCGAGAGTTGAGACGATGCTACAACTACTTGATTTAGTTTCGATCGTTGAAATACCTTGTGAATTTAATTATGTTTGCCGCTTTTTCAACATCCCGAGTCCAAAGCAATTCTTTTTTTTTTTTTTAATATTTCTAAATTTGATATATAAACTACATTTATACATGTATTATTCGGTATGTTTGATTTTTTTATTTAGTTTTATAAAATAAAAAACATATCTAATTATTTGATACGTAATATAAAGTTATATAAAAAGTTTTGAATTTGTTTAAAGAGATCTAAAAATCGATTCAATCAGTTACTTTGATTTTCCAAAAATCATTGAACACCCTTATCTAAAAGAACCATTGTTTTAACTTTTCTACTAAACAACTAACTTTACTATGTTCCAGCCAATGCATTAATGCTTCAATGTATCTTTCCTTCTTTTTTTTTTTTTTTTAAGAAAAAGATTTTTCAGTAGAAAAATTTAAGTCAAAAACTGTTGAAATTAACAATCTTTTTTTTTTTTTTTCAGTAGAAAAATCTAGGTCAATAATCAACTGCAACAGGTCTCATCATTTTTATGATATTTGCTCAATCAATGGACCAACAATTTTTGACCCTATTGAGTCAACATTTTATACCACCAATAATGAGACAAACATTATAGTTGAAAAAATCAAGCCATATCCAAGAAAATGGGAGAATTTCACAATGGGCCACATCAGGGAATTCACTCTTACTACAAGCCCAATAGGCCCACCTTGCTTGATCCACCATGAAGCCCAAGCACTTGTATTCAGTTTGGGAGGGTATACTGGTAATTTCTTCCATGATATCAATGATGGGTTCATTCCCCTTTTTATTACTGTTAATTCTTTGTTTCCTAATCAAGATTTCATCTTGGTAATCTCAAAATTAGAAGATTGGTGGGTACATAAGTACAAGGATTTGTTACAAAGTTTTAGTAAGTACCCCATCATTGATATTGACAAGGAGATTAATGTCACACATTGTTTCCCTAGAGCCACCCTTGGCCTAATGTCACATGGTTTTATGACCATTGACCCAAAATTAACACCTAGCTCAAAGACCCTCATAAATTTTCATCATTTTCTTGCTACCATATATGGCACCGGTCAGTATCAGCCTCAATTTCAGTCTCAACATGATCAATCTCAACTTCAGTCTCAACATGGTCAGTTTCAGCCTCAACATGATCAGTCTCAGCTTCAGTCTCAACATGATCAGTTTCAGCATCAGGTTCAACCTCAGTCTCAGCATGATCAGCTTCAATCGCAGTCTCAGCTTCATCCTCAGTCTCAACCTTTGTTTGAACATCAACCTCAGCTTCGACCTCGACTTATCTTAACAAGTCGTCACGACAGCATAGGGCGTCTGATCCTGAACCAGGACGAAGTAAGATCTGTCGCGGAACAGATAGGTTTCGAGGTAATTCTATTCAAACCAAGAAAAAACACATCATTGCATGAATCTTTTGGATTGATCCACTCAAGCCATGCAATGATTGGAGTGCATGGAGCAGCACTAACACATGCATTATTTCTACGTCCTAATTCAATATTCATACAAATTATTCCAATTGGAGCTGAAGGAGTATCAGATCTTTGTTTTGGAAAATTAGCAAGGGGCATGAATTTGGTTTATGAAGAATACAAAATAGGAGTTGAAGAAAGTAGCTTAATGGAAAAATTTGGAAAAGAAAATAATTTGGTGTTGAAAAATCCAAAGGCTCTTCATGGAAAAGTTTGGTCTCAAGAGATTATGGATATTTATCTTAGAGAACAAAATATAAATTTGAATTTAAATAGATTTAGAATATATTTAGAGAAAGCATATCAAAAAGCAAAAATGTTTATGGCTATTAATGGTTAGTAAATAAAGGGCTGGTGAATATTGTGCTATATGTATATTTTTATCTGGTTAACACTTCTTTTCCCTTTTTATTTTTTATTTTTAAATTTCAATATTTGGGTATATATGTAATGTTTTACAATTTTATCTCTTCCCATGTTAACAAATGAAATAAAATATTATACTTGTTTTAAATATCAAACTATCCCAAATTTGCAATGGACATTTTCTCCACTTAATTACTATTGAGTTTTCAATGAATGGAAATCCAATTTTAAATAAGAATAATATGTACATACTCCCACATATATTTTGCATGTCTATTTTATTTTAAAGATCTCTGCAGTTTGCATGTCTATTTTTTCTATATAGTAGAAGTACTGGTTTCGACCAGTGCTTCCTAATTTATATTTCCCCCCCTAATTGCTTCGTAATTTATTATACTATCCCTAATTAATTATTATAAGTTATTTATATATTAAAATTAATAATATTTTTTTTTAATATATTATGCCTAATTAATTATTATAAGTTATTTATATATTAGAATTAATAATATTTAAATAAGAAAATAAATATTTATGATGTTTGTTTCAGCTGCTTTAATCGTGATTTTACTATATCATCCTTAATTAATTATTATAAGTCATTTATGTATTAAAAAATTAATAATATTTAATTAAAAAAATAGATGACATGTCTGCTGCAGTTGCTTCAACCATTATTTTTCTAAATATCACTCATAATTAATTATTATGAGTCATCTAAGTGTTAAAAAATTAATAATTATTTTTTAAAAAATAAAATAAACATAAAATGATAAATTAACTCTTGATGTATTAAATTAAGTTGATCTCTTTCAACTGTGATTTTACCATATCACCCGTAATTAATTATTATAAGTCATTTATGTATTAAAAAGTTCATAATATTTAATTAAAACATTAGTTTTGACATGGCTGCTTCAAGAGCTGCGCCGTGATTTTACTATATCACCCCTAATTAATTATTATAAGTCATTTATGTATTAGTATATTAATAGTATTTAATTAAAACAAGAAAAATATGTGTTTATGACATGTCTGTTGCAGCTGCTTCAACCATAATTTTACTAAATATCGCTCCTAATTAATAATATTTTAAAAAAATAAAATAAACATAAAATGATAGATTAACTCTTGATGTATTAAATTAAGTTGATCTCCTTCAACCGTGATTTTATCATATCACTCCTAATTAATTATTATAAATTATTTATATATTAAAAAGTTCATAATATTTAATTAAAACACTGGTTTCGACATGGCTGCTTTAAGAGCTGCAATGTGATTTTACTATATCACCCTTAATTAATTATTATAAGTCATTTATGTCTTAGTATATTAATAGTATTTAATTAAAATAAGAAAAATATGCGTTTATGACATGTCTGTTGCAGCTGCTTCAACCATAATTTTACTAAATATTGCTCCTAATTAATTATGATGAGTTATCTAAGTATTAAAAAATTAATAATATTTAATAAAATGATAAAACCGACAAATGATAAATTAACGCTTGATGTTTTAAATTAAGTTGGCGTCCTTCAACTTTGATTTTACTGTATCACTCCTAATTAATTATTGTAGGTCATTTATGTATTAAAAATAATAATATTTAATTAAAAAAAGAAAAATGGACATTTATGATATGTCTATTTCAGCTGCTTCAACCATAATTTTACTAAATACCGCTCTTAATTAATCATCTAAGTATTAAAAAATTAATGATATTTAATTAAAAAATAAAATAGACATAAAATGATAAGCAGGTAGCAGATCGACGTGTTTGTTTGTGTTGCCTACTTAGATACTTCCTTTTATATTTATTTATTTTACTTTCAATTTTAATCTATTATATATTTGAGAATTACATAAAAGTATTATAAATCATAATAATTAACAATTCAAAATAATTAAAAAGACATAAAAAATTTTGGTTGACTCTCTAAATTTTATTACTGTCACGTAAATTGAAACAAAAGAAAAAGTACTATAAATCACAAAATTAATAATTTAAAGTATTTTAAAAATATGTATAAAATTTAGTTAACTTTCAAAAATTGTATCAATATCACATAAATTGAGACAGAGGATATAACATATATCATTTAAAAATTACATAAAAAATATTATAAATCACAATAGTTTATCTTGAAAATGTTTTTCGCGCTGACACCTCAATTCTAACTGTTGTTATATTTGGATATCTAGATCTGATAATATTGTGCACCCATCTATAAGAATTTCTTAACTTAGGGTGTGTTTGGTATGAAGGAAAACATTTGTCTTCCAAACCAACTTATTTTCCTTAAATCTAAGGAAAATGACTTTCTTTCAAAAAGAAAGGAAAACATTTTTCCAAAATTCTCTTTCAACCTCACTTTAAAATTGAAATGTTCATACAATTCTCAAAATCATCTACCCCGCCCCGCCCTCAATACCCAATCACCTCGACCCCACCCCTACCCCTACCTCTACCCCTACCCCTACCCCCAAAATTCAATTGTTTTAAAAACTTAATCCATTCCCTACCCCCCACCCCATCCCTACTCCTACCCCCCCTCTTCTTTTTTAATTTTTTTTAACCCAAAAAAAAATTCAAAACTTTTTCTTACCCCACCCCTACTATCTATTCTGACACCCCCACCTATCCGCCTACCAATCTCTTTTCCAAAAAAAAGATTTAATTTTTTTTTAAAGATTCTAAAATGTATTTTTACGCTTTAGTTAAACACTAAATGTTTTTTTTAAAAAATATTTTTTCATTCACCAACCAAATGCTAGAAAAATTTTTCTATCCACCAACCAAACATAAGAAGACAAGTAAGTCAACTTGTTTTCCAGGAAAACATTTTCTAGGAAAATATTTTCCATGGAAAACATTTTTCATGGAAAGCATTTTCCTTCATACCAAACGCACCCTTAGTAGTGGTTCAAAACATTTCAATATCTGTATTTATAAGTTTTTTGCCTTTGAGAAGATGATCCAAGACTTTGTTGTAAATTGAAGTATCTTTTGTTTCAGTTTTTGTATGAAATAATTCTATGAATATTAGTTCTACATCTTTTCTATATTTTGTAACAGGTCTCACTTTTATCATCAAACAATTAAAATAGTCCGATTACACGACACATCACACTTTCTTATCATGTGGAAAAAAACTATCTTATAAAACTTTACTCCTTAGCGAGTACCGTCAAATAATTATTATTTAAAAAGTTATCGTTTTAAATCAATGTAAATTTATGTTTGTATCTCATCAATATTAAATTTTGATGCTAAAAAATGTTTATAGTGTTGACCCATACTGACACGGGCCATTCACCTCTAGTGTTTCAAAGAAATGGTAGCTAGTTAGAAATTCTACTGAGAAAACCTACTAGAGTATTGAGAATTCTCTTCAAAAATCACCACAAAAGCCTCATTTTCTCCTAGTTGGATATTGCCATGTCATATAAAATCATTTTTTTAATAACAAACCTACTTATGTATATTCTACCCTTTTTTTTAAAAAAAAAAAAATTTCTCCTCCGGTGTTTTCGGTACCCACATTAGAGCCTGATTAATCCAAATTCATGCCGAGTAAGAATTGTTCGGAGATAGTGCTTCCTACTAAGGATTTTTTTATATCCGGAACACGAACCCTATGCATATCATACCCATTTAACTCTATTCAATTTATTTCTTATACTTGATTTTAGACTCAATTTAAAAAGACCTAAAGAAACATTTCCCCCCCTTTATCTCACATGGTTTCCATGGTTTTCTTCAGACATTCTATTAGCATTATTTATTTAAGAAATACGTGATTAGCTGTATTAACTTTACAATATTTCTAAATTTATTTTATTTGTTTATTTGAGAAATAAGATTGATTTTGTTTTCTTAATCATTGATAAAACTTTTATAGTGAATGAAAGATATTAATCATTTAAGATTTAAAGTTTAGAGACCTCCACCCCCCCCAAAAAAACAAGTTAGAAGGATTTTGTATAAATTAATTTATTCCAATTTCTCCAACTTAAATCAAATATATGTACTTTTGTTCCAATTAATACTCGATATAATATGACTTTGAGTCTTCGACCCTAATGCACTTTATGTGACATTTCAATGTATACATTTAGCTTTAGGAGCCTCATAAAGAAAAAAGTTGTCTTTAGGTCTTTTTAAACCTGGTTTAAAATTGGGAATAAGACATGCTTAAATTTTAAATACGTATAATGTACACAAATTAAATAGGTTTATTATTTAAAAATAGGATTTTAATATGACACTTCAGTGAGGAGGTTGTAGGAATTTGAAAGAGAGATTGCGGAAAAATTGAATGAGAATTTGAATGAATGAATGAGTTGAATGATTCAATGTATATTGAATGAACTGAATTGACTGTATATTGAATGAATTGATTGAATCGAATATAGAATTGAATTGAACTGAATTGAATAATTGAACTTGAATTGATTATATTGAGTGTATTCAATTGAAATAAAACATACTGTAAGTACACTGCCCTATTTATACAAGTAATTAATCATCTAAATAAGATAGGGCTCTAAATAAGGTACAAAATAATAAAGTGATACACTACTAAATAAAGTAGAATACACTCTTAAATAGGGGTACAAGATATTAAAAATATATTCTAAAGATATACCTATTTACTAAAGATTTACCTAGCATGTACAAAAGGAATAAAATAATATATAAAATTTTTCTAAATTTGGGCCGACATCAACATGTTGAGGCGACTGAAACCAAGGCTGGATCGACCTAGCTATGTACTGCAGCAGTGAGATGAAACAGGTGAATCAACCCGGTCTAATGAACAAATATAGTAATATTCCAATAGAGGTGCGAGAGAGTGCTGGATATAGTGAGTACGAAAAAGGGCAGAGGTAGGCTGAAGAAGTATTGGGGAGAGGTGATTAGACAGGATATAATGCATATTCAGGTTACCGAGGACATGACCTCAGAGGGATATGGCGAGCGCAAAATAAAGTAGAAGGATAGTCGAGTAGGAGTGTTCTCGTTCACTAGCCGTAGTATGGTAGCGTAAGGTTTAGCCGTACATATGTATCAGTTTTGCCTTTTGTTGTGGTTCGATTAACGCACTATCTTGTCGCTAATTGTTGTTTTTATAGTATATTTAGCACCATCCCGTCAAGCCATATTATTTTCAATATGTTCCTCTTAATTGTCCGTACCCAAATTTGCTACACTTAACCTCCCCATATCTCCCTTTGTGAGAATATTTTTACTGAATATGTTATTGTAGTATTTGAGACAACACGTGTCAACTAGGAGAGAATTAAGACATTGTTGGCGTGTAGTATATTTTGAGGAAAAATAGTAATAGTTGAATGATATATGAGTGTAAGAGAAACAAAAATAGTTTTAAATTGTAATTTTCCATACTAGAGTGACCATTCGGTGAATAACTCCACATATACATTTATGTGAAAGCCATTTAAAAATTCTCTCTTGCTTACCTAAAACCCTAATCCTACATATTTCAAAAAAAGAAACTTGGCGAGAAAGAAAGAAAAGGAAACAGATTTTATAAGTACGTCAGAAACTTGGGGGTAAAGCAAAAGCTAAAAAAGGAAACAAAATTTCTGGGGGGGAAATTGGGTAGTATACAAATTTTGCTGCCTATAAATAAGTTCAACGACTAATATTTTTGTAGCTTATAAACTTTTTTGTTTTCTGATTTTTGACCCAGCTAGTAATCTAAGAAAACTAGAGAGAACAAGAAACATGTCTAGCTGTTTTTGTACTCGTAATTCTTGATGATGTTGTCGAAGAAAAAGAAGAGGAGGAGGAATTTGCCAATGACGTATCTCTTGATGATGAAATTGTGGAAGAAGGGGAATTAGAGGAAGCCAGGGAATTTGGGAATGACGTATTTGAGTCGATTCTTGATCAAGAAACTATAGAAGAAGAGGAGGAGGAGGAGATAGAAGAATTCGTGAATGATGTATCAGAGCCGATTCTTGAAGAAGTTGATGTGTCTGAGAATATGGAACCACCAAGGGAGTGGACTATACGTCTAATCAATGAAGTCCATCAACATCATCAAGTACCGAACCAAACAAGTGGAACTCGGGCTAATGAGAGTGAATACTAACTACAATTACTATAGTTTTGTAGTGTATGAACTAGAGATACAAGAAGAGGAGGAAGAGGACGATGATAACTATGGGTTGATGGATCAAGACATGTCTGAATATCTTGAAACACGGACGTATTATGCTCCTTCTCCTGTTATGGACATAGATGATGATCCAGTTATTGATGAGGAACAAGAAGTATGCGCGATATGTTTAGCTGAATATAAAGATGAAGGTACTATCGCGTTACTTCAATGTTGCCACGAGTTTCACGTTGAATGCATCAACAAGTGGTTGCAGAGGAAGAAAACATGTCCCTTTTGCAGAGCTCCTGTTAAGCCCACATCACATGACTGACTGCCAACGTTATTCAATAATCTTTAACTATGCAGTTAGAGTACTGATTAGTATTCGTATTTCTGTAATGTGTAATCATTCAAAATAGTGTGTTGATCTTTTTCTTGGATATCAATTTGTTGAGCTTCTAATTTGTTGATCAACATTGATAGGAAGGTTATTCAAAATTTTGAGCATTGTGAACTGTGAACTTGACCTTTTGACCCTTGGTTTTCTTGAATCCATGAATGCTAATGATCTGCAGAAGTCATCGATACATTAGAACGGAGAATGAATTCCTATTCTATTCTGATTGAACTCGATTTGGTTAAAAATCGAACAATGCATATCATGAAATTGGCAGTTAAAACATCAAAATGAATACGAATAATAAGAATCTCTACTTTCACACAGACACATCATTAATTTCCAATGTCATACCGGAAAAACACCTGTTGTTATGGTTCCCTTCCCTGCCTTTCTCACCTTATATCTTCGTACAACATCCCGCTACACTATATCTGTAAGAAATCACAGAATTAAACATTTCTGTCTTACTGTGAATCATTGATGCTAATTAGTGAGACTCTTTGCGCGATATGCCATGCTAATAATAGTTGTAAAAGAGACGCCATTATACATATGACGCCTTAATGCAATTTGTTGTTCAATGCGCGTATTCAAGGGTGTATTGTACGCAGCCTTACCTAACATTTCTGCCAGAGGCTGTTTCCAAGGCTTGAACCCGTGACCTCCTGGTCACCATTTACTCATTGTTCCATCAAATTAGCATCAACCACAGCAACAACAAATACAACGATAACTTATTTTCAACGTTGCAATCACATATACCATCCATGGACAGCTGTTACAAGCCCGGGATGAGGGAGTTCACTAAGGATCTACACGACTGTAAGTTCAAACGTGGAGAAATTTTTAATACGTGCAGAGAAATATATAGAAGGCCCTTATCTTGACACACTCTCTAAACAGAGTGAAACGCCATTATATATGGGGTCTTTGTCCATTCAATCGCGTCCATGTCAATGACAATGAGTCATGTAAAAGCCACAAATGTATTCAATGGCTTGACAAACAACCTGCTAATTCCGTTATATTCATTTCATTTGGAATAACTGAAAACAATTCCAAACACTGCTAATAATAAGTGACACTGTGAGAACTTTGATGAATTCACCTGAAGGTGAAGATCAGATGAGGCAGAGGGCAATGGAGTTGAACAAAGCTATCAAGATGTCTGTTGGAGATGGTGGATCCGAGAAGAAGGAGATGGATTCTTTCATCGCTCACATCACAAGATGAGATGAGGGTTGATTTCTCGAATGGTCACTGAAAAACTTTTCCTCCTCTTTAGTTTTCTCTTGCTTCCGTCATTGTATTATTTGTTGTCACTACAGTTCTCTTTTCGTATATTTTCAGCATCACTTCTTCAGTATGGGATTTCTTTTACGTACTTCATGATGTTTCAATATGCTTAACTTGAGCTAAGGATCTAACGAAAGCAGTGTCTCTACCTTCACAAGGTGGGCGCAAGGCTGCACACACACCACCCTCCGTTGAATTAATTAATTACACTGGATTTGTTATTGTTGTCGACTTTAGTTAAGTGGATGTTGATGAGGATACACATTATCTTTGTAATGAGTTTGCAAGCCTATAAAAGGCACAATAAAACAAGCTCTTCTGCACAGTGTTTTCTTTAGCTTTCTTGCACCAGTTTTAAGCTTCTAGCAAAAGATTTTTTTTACTACATCGTGGTACCATAGCTTGCATTCGATCTTCGATTGGGCGATAGAGAGATTAGCACGCGAGGGAGTGAAAGACGATAATGAAAAAAAGTTATCATAAACGTCTTCACCGGAGAGAAGTATGAGTTTTTGAGTATCAAGATGAAAACCCTATTTAAGTTCGGAAATTGTAGGACTTCATCGATGTAGAAAAACAACCTTAAAGAATGTAAAGAACAAAAAGAAAAGATATAAAGAGAAAGTTTGAGGACACGCCTTTAGATCTTAGGTAAAGTGTTGTGAATGACGTACGAGTTTGGATCGCTGGTTCACTTCAGAGTGTAAGAATACTGGGTGAAAATTGTGGGATGATTAGTGCATTAGATTGTAAGTACTCAAATGAAATCATACGGTGAAAACGTATAAATGAAATGTAGTGAGAAGTTATAATTAGGGTTTAATAATTATAATTCGTGACCACCACAGTTTAAGAGTCTTCAATTTAGAGTGACACAAATTTGATAGTTCTAAACAGTGGTTAATATTATATTGCTTGTAAAATAATGTTTTAACAGTTGTATTAAATAGAGCACAATAAAGAGCAAGTGAGTACATATTCAAATGAAATCAGAGGGGTACAATTAGGGGACATAAGGATTATTATAAGATAGACCACATTATTTTACCAATATTTAGTAGTAGCAATTTCATAATTTCAAATACAAATTATATATATATATATATATATATATATATATATATATATATATATATATATATCTATATATATATCTATATCTATAATCTATAATATATTAAAAGTGTAAAGACCCTTATAAAAGTAATTTGAACTTTTTGCCCTTCATTAAAAGATTTCGTTTTACACAAAATAGTCTTTTTACCTTATTTCTATTATTTCAGTAATATTAAATATTGACTATATTATCAAAAATAAAAAAATTTCCTCGCAAAAATGGGATTCCTTTTTCACCATCTAAAAAAACTAATCATAACAAGAAATTAAAAAAAAAATAATAAAGAAATTTTCAAACCAAAAAAATAATTAAAAAAAAACAATCTTAATGTGAGACCCCCAAAAAATGTAAGAATAAATAATTATAAATTAAAATAAAAACATCCCCAAACGTGAACCAAAAAAAACTATAATAATTCAAAAAAAAATCTATCCTTTCCCAACTTGGTTTTAAGCATAGTCTTTTTCATGCAAAATCTGGTAAAAAAATAATTCAAAAACTGCAATCAACAATTCCATCCCGTGTAAAATGGGTTTTAACATATCTTTTACCAACTTCTATAAAAACCATGCTAATTTCGTTTTTTTACCATCTCCACCATACTTTTTTTTCAATTTTTTTCTTGTCTCTTCTCCATGTTCTCTTCTCTAGGTTCTCATCGTCAACCCACTTTCTTTTGTTTATTTGTTATAAAACTCCCACTTTTTTTGTATTGTTGATTGTTGCTTGCTTATTAATAATTTAGACACAATATTAATTATTATGCTGATAATTTTGCTTATATTCTTAATTGATCTAATTTGCGTTATTAGTCAGATTTATGTTTTTAATTGATTTAGTTTGTATTCTTTGTTGGATCTATTAATAAGTAATGTTCTTCCTCGATTAAAAATACGAAAATGACTCACATATTCAAGTACAATTATCTACTCAACTCATTAATTTTTTTTCCTTCTAAATCATGCGTTGTTGATTTTATAATTCATTCTTTAGGCGGTACCTCTTTTTATAATTCATGCAGTACCTCTTTCCCTTGTGTCCATTGCAATAATAGCCTAAAAGTAATTTTTTCTCAATATATATATATATATATATATATATATATATATATATATAACCATTAACTTCCGAACATGTATAACTCATGTGCTTTGAAAATATTTTTCAGTCACTTTTTTGTGAAGTTTTATGATTAGCTTCCTTGTATGCAAATTTCTTTTTGAGCCGAGGGTTTATCGAAAATATTATTTCTCTACTGCTGGTGTTATTTTCTGAACTTATGATTCTTTAGTACCTCTACATTTTGAATCAAGGGCTTGTTGAAACAACCTCTCTATTTTTGAGGTAGGGGTAAAGTCTATGTACACTCTACCTCCCACTTTCAGGCATGACAATGGTCATATAACACCCACTTTTCTTCAATGGAGATCCCAATAAGCTTGGACTCAACGAGGCCAAATGCCTATAAATATAAAATTCACCATACAACGAAAAAATAATCAAACGTTAAACTCCTCTCACTTTATAAGATTCATAAAGAGTTGAAGATTTTCGTAATTGTCAACTTCAAAGAAGGAACCGTTTTTCTTTTCAAGGAGAATCAGTTAATATAATATTTGTTATTTTTTTTTTCTTATGTAAAATTGCAACACTAGAGAAATTTAGGTTAGATTTGAACCATTTAATATGTGATTTGACTCGAACTATGATAAATCACATGTGAATTTATGTGTTGAAATTTTGCTAAATATACAAAAAGATTAGAGTCAAAAGAGTCGAAAGCATCAAATTTGAGTTGAATAATATAGAAATGTGATGAATGTACGAGCCTACAATATATTCGTATGTTTCACCCTAAAAAATATATCTTACATTATTTAAAATTGTAATTGTATACTTTTTTTAATATTAAAATTTTTAAATCAATTAATTTTTAGTTATAATCTCCTTACTTAAATAATATTTTGATAAATTAAATAAAAATTACTGTCATGAAAATACTCTGTCGTTATTTTTGGTCTAATAAAAACAACCGTGGGAGTAATATACATAAACATTACTATGTATATTTGAAAAACAAAAACTTAAGAACTCTAAAAACAACTAAAAAGAATAGGATTAAAATTTTGAATTCAACTAACTATATTATACCATAATTTTGATGGAATGAGATTTAAGGATTGATATTTGAATTATTATATATATAAAGTATATACACCTTTAGAAAAAAAAATATTTATTTTTTTGGTGAAAAAAAATTAATTTTTTATTTTAAAGAAACAATAAATTGAAACACAACATGCAATAACATATTTGAGATATGGTAATTTTCTTATATTGTTTAATTAGATACAATATATATTTTAATAACCTTTTTTTTTTTTTTTATAAAACTTACTTAATTAAGGAAAGACACACGTGCAAAGTACGGTCGTGGCACCATCGCTTGCGTTCGATCTTTGATTGAGAGATAGAGAGATTAGCACGCGAGGGAGTGAAATACGATAATGAAAAAAAGTTACGACCACTGATCATAACGTCTTCACCGGTGAGAAGTATGAGTTTTTGAGTATCAAGATGAAGATTCTATTTAAGTTCGAAAATTATAGGACTTCATCGATGTAGAAGAACAACCTTAAAGAATGTAAAGAACAAAAAGAAAAGATATAAAGAGAAAGTTTGAGGACATGCCTTTAGATGTTAGGTAAAGTATTGTGAATGACGTACGAGTTTGGATCGCTGATTCACTTCAGAGTGTAAGAATACTGGGTGAAAATTGTGGGATGGTCAGTGTATTGGATTGTAAATCAAGTGAAGAGGTATATATAAATGAAATGCAGTAAGAAGTTATAATTAGGGTTTAATAATTATAATTAATTACCACCATAGTTTAAGAGTCTTCAATTTAGAATGACACAGATTTGATAGTTCTAAACAGTGATTAATATTATATTGCTTGTAAAATAATAAATGTTCGAACAATTGTAATTCATAGAGCACAATAAAGAGCAAGTGAGAGCATTCAGATGGCAACAATTAGGGGACATAGTCAGTATTTTACCAATATTTAGTAGTAGCAATTTCATTATTTCAAATACATATTATATAGTTTAATGCAAAATTTCATTATTTCAACTATATATTTTTTATATTAACTCAAAATTTCGCATTTGATATAATTTTCAATTATAACTGATACGAAAAAAGACTCAATATTACAAAATACAAATTCAACAGCCAATATGATTGCATCCAAGTCAAAGAGAGAAAATTATGTAAAAGGTAAGTGAAGCATAGATGCCTTTGCTAGTGTGTTTGTGCTTTTTGAAAAAAAGTAGATAATATTCTAACGTGCATCTATGCTTTTCACAAAAGAAAATGGTAAAAAGATTTTTTTTTTTTCTCTTATACTTTAATAAAATTTCATCTTAAATTTACATGCACCGTTCGAAATTTGCTGACTTCAAACCATAAAGATAAAAAGAGAGAATTAAGGAAATGAAAAGGGAGAGATGTCATAATTTGTTCAACATTTTTTACGGCTCTGTTTTCTCATTTATCACCATGATTAGTCACTCTAATTTTTAATTAAGGATGTAATGTTTTGGTAAATATTGAATTATCAATTCAAAATTAAAATTCTGGTACGTACTTAAAATACGTATTCAATCCAACACAATCATGTAATAGAGTATTTTTTTTTTTTTTTGGTTTAAACCACCCGGTATCCGATACCCGCTTTTTATTTTACATAATATTTAAAATATTATAAATAAGATAGTTAATTTTATTAATTTATTCTTCATTCATATTGATGGATAATTGGCAGGGGAGGAACTATAGCCAATTTTTTGGTGCTCCGACACCCATTAAATTCGATGCACATTAGGTATAATTATATAAAAAATATATAAAATTTGATATAAGGTTTAGAAAACATCCACAGAACCAAGAAGATATATAGTTGAGTACTTTAATTTACAAGCAAGGAGTGAACATATGTGTTTGAACCTTTCGAACACCTTTGAACCCTAAATCTTAGTGCCACTGATAATTGGACATCAACATTATTTATGAAAAATATACACACAATTATTTCTGTAGGTTTTCAAAGAATATCAATTGTAGGTATAAAATGAATTTTTTTACGTATTAGTCTTGTCTTGATTTTGTACATGAACAAGTAATTTATAGTAAGGTGATCAACTAAATAAAACGGAGGGATTATGAAATAGCTGAGAGGGTTAAAGTGCTTGATTCTAAAACTTCAAGGGGTTAATTTACTAAATTTCATTTTCTTAACTTGTGTACTTTATTGGGTAAAGTGCCAACAACAATTTCAAATGTACAGCTAGTTGCACACCACATTATATTTGTCTCATTCACACTCTCTCTACACCCCAACCCCTCTGAAACTACTCAACTAGCTCTAAGCAAGAAGAGGTTTTTTCTTGGGGTGGAGAAGAACTGAAGAAAGAAAAATGGAGAAAGCATTAACTAAAGTTGGGAGCATTAAAGTTGGAAGTTTTTGGCTAACCAAGAAAGCTAAGGCAGAATTCAACAATATCTCTCAAGACATTAATGTATGTTTTCACTAATTTTGTCTTTTTTTTTTCCTCATCAAGATTTCTTCTTTTCTTGTTGTTTCTTCATTTGGGATATTGTAAATTTAAGTTTTGGATTTTTGTATTGTACTCTACTGAACCCCTTATGCTCATTTTTCTAATTGGACATTCAATTTATTTGTCTGATTTTGATTTTGACTTGATACGGAGTTAGGTCCAAAAAAGACTTTTGAATCTGGAATTCTTAAATTAAAGAAAAATACTTGGGATCTTAAACCTGCCATGCTGAAAGTTAAAATTAAAGAGTTGCCAAAAAGAAAAAAAAATCTGTTTTTTTTTTTTCAAGTTATTTGAAATTTAACAATCCAGGATTTTCTATGTTAGGCATTGGGTGTGGCATACCTTTAGTTCTTGAGAGTTGGTTGTCTACTTGCTAATTCAGGAATTCTAATGTATCATGTTAGGAGCTTTGATGAGTTGTCTTGTTTCTAAATGAATTTTGGGTCTAACTCAACCCCAAAAGTTAGCTCGTAACAGTTAATTGCCAATGGATTGCCAAAGGCCATATTAAGAGACCACACATCCTTTTTTCATCCGGCGTGGGTTGAGAACCATGACATCTCAGGGTCAAATCCTAGAAGAGATTAAAAAAAAAAACTAGGCGATTCGTTCCGGCTGTTCTAGACTTGGTGGACAGAGTTACTTGTTGTTGGTGGGAGGTGACAGGTATCTCGTGGAATTAGTCGAGTTGTGTGAGCGCAGAAATAAACATTACGGTTATCAAAAAAGAGAGAAGAAAAAACAAGAAATACCAACAATATCTTTAAGGTCTCAAATGTATGTGCCTTGCATTAGGTGAATGTGATGATACACTTATCTTAGCTAGCAGTTGATATAGGCATTGACTTTGAAAGAAAATCTGTGTGTTTTACATGCTATCTTGATTATTTGCTGGATTTCATCTTGTCTATCGGCCATCAATTAGCTGTCTTGTTTATATCATCGAAGGAGATTGTACTATCATGATTTTCCAATCACTGAACACAATACTTTAATGTCCTAACTCCAATAACTTCCACTTATCTCGATGGTCAATTGATTTTTTCAGAGCATCTCAAACACTGTTGAAGAGAAGGCGAAGTGGATCTTTAACAAGCTAAAAGGTGCATATTCGTTTGACAGTCTTGTAGTCACTTCTCTGAGTATTATTTGTTTGGTCAAGTACACTGTAGGTCACGTTCATGTTAATCGCACAATGAATTCTGACAAAAAATTTATTTTTTCCCTTGATCAGGAATGCCTATGAAGACTTTGACAGATCTTCTTCGAGAACACAATCTCCCACCAGGCCTTTTCCCCCAGAACATAACGAGTTATGAATTAGACGAGTCCAAAACAAAGCTGACCGTTCACCTTCCCTCCCCATGTGAGATAACCTTCAAGGACGGCTCTCTGATTAGATATGCTACGAGGGTGAAATGCATTTTACTAAGAGACAAGCTTATTGGCATAGAAGGAATGAAGACTAAAGTCTTAGTATGGGTGAAAGTCACAAATGTATCTGTTGAAGGTTACAAGTCAGAGAAGGTTTGTTTTACTGCTGGTGTAAAGAAATCGAGGCCAAGGGAAGCTTATGACATTCCTCGCGATGCAGTTAGAGTAAAAGAGTTCTGAGAGTTGGATTATTCATATAAGAATGAGCCCTCAACAATCAAAAGATTTTTGAGTTGGCTGTGTTTTGATGGTTTTCTTGGTCATATCTCATGTAGCAAAATCGCTCCGATGAACACGAAATTAAGTATATGGAAACATGTTACAATTCATGTAACATGGAAAGTGCAAAATGATGTTTAGCTATTTTAGCAGACTCAGATTGTAAGAGGAGTTGTATGGCTAGACATCTAATTTTTATTTTCTGGAATTTCGAAATGCCATTTATTATGGCTTCTATCTGAAGAAAATTATTCAGCTTGTCTCATGTTAAGGGAGATTAGTTGAGTTAGGTGAATCAAGATGTTCTCTATTCTCTAACAATTGTCTGGTTTATTACTGAATGTTAAGAGTTCGTGACCTGAATTTATTTAATCCGTCCGTGAAAGATTGCGGTGCAACCCATGTTGGAGATTTTTTGGGGGGTCTGTGGTGATTGCGTAGGGAAGCCCCCGCGGTATGGACTTGTATGTTTTTGGGCTTAGAATTTTCTCGTACGCACGTATTACATAAGTGCGACTTAGATGATTGATTTTAACATGACGGTTCTTGTGTGTTATAGAGAACTTTGGCTCCTCCTTGTATTCCTCTCCGATATAGTAAATTTCTCCACCTCTGCCCGTGGTTTTTCCCATCAAGGGTTTCAACGTAAATCTGTTTGGTCATCTTGTTTTTTCTTTTGCTTATCATATTGCTTATTCATGTTTGATTTGGTAACACTGAAGAGTCTCAAACAAGGTGCTGCTTAGCCAGTTTGTCCTGTAATTCTTTAGGCTTTTAGATATCTATGTTGCCCGGACTCTTCAAAAACATCAACATATATGCGTTGCATCCTCCAAAAATATTGCAACTTTTGAAGGATCCGACACTGGTGCAACGACGTCTTTGGAGAGTCCAAGCAACATAGTCAGATATGACTAGTTTCTCTTTAGCAATTCTTTAGACGACTCTCTATGTTAGGCATTGCCAGTAGCATATCTTTGGTTCTTGAGTGTTGCTGAACACTTTCTTTGCAGGTGTTCTTTTAACCTTTCGTATATGCCAACGAGGGCTTTAGTTCCGTGTTAAAAAGCACAAGACATGATACGTAGATTAGGAGGACATCACGAGTTCAAACCCTGTCAAATGACCCGAAAAATGGGAAGCTTTATCAATTGAATTGGCACACTCAGATTTCTCAGTTATCAAAAGAAAAGAATCTTATCTATGTGGTTAAATATAATTTTGCAACAAAAGAATAGATCATCACTAATTCACAGTGATGACATATGGATGTATAAATAATGTAAAACTGCAATATGAATGCCCAGAAATGTGGTTTCTTTCTTTGGCATCTGCTATGTTAATCCTACCATGTTTCATCGCCACTCTTTAATGCCCTGTTGTGTCCCGAATTATCTCATATATGCATACCACATTCTCGACTGCCAACAAGACGATGATGCACCATTCTAGTAGATCCGACTTTCTGTTTTGAAGAACTTCCTGAAGAAAGTGAATGTTATGCTGCAACAAGGAAAATTTCGTTCAGAATTGGTAGTGAAGGTCACTTAGAGAGATCGTATAAGTGCAATCGCACGTAATCTTATGAAATACATAGAGCTTGCTTATAATAACGGTCGGTAAATGAGAGTTAAAACAAATAGCTTGTGCAACATAGTAATGAAGACAGAAGAAAGATCGTTCACAAACATAGCCATGAACAAGCTACAGTAGCTTGATATATTACTATTCCGTTTAAAGAAACTGAGCGACACTTATCCGATGTATATTCGTAAATATGTGTTTGTGTGCAGCAGCATGCATGTCATAACAACTTAAGTTTGCTATTCTCTTCTCTTACTTGAGACGATTTTGTTTAATTACTTGCTCTTCCGATGGGCAGTCGTATTTATAGCCAAGTCATGTTAAGGCAAATTTGTTCTCCCTAACATTACGAAGCAACAGAAATTTAAGAAAAGCTATAAATAAAATGGATCTAATAAGGTATGTAGGACAACATAGGTAAAACAGGAGATCAATACCTCAACAAACTTTACTTTGAAGTTGAGGTTCCCAAAACGCTGTGAGACCTCGTATTCCTCTCGAAGGTACTCGAGTATCTGAGCGTATTTTGCATCTCTCCAAGCAATTTCAGATCTTAACAATGAGTTGCATAACAAAGTAAGGTTATTAGAAAGATCATCAATGACAACAACCTCACTACACCAACTCAACATCTAAACGTAACAGGTAAGCTCTACTATCTTATACTACACAAAGATCTGCACTGTGAACGTTTGAGTATATCAAGGCATACAAGAACTTATGTACAAGAAAAAAAAGACATTCAAATCCTGAAAATTGCAGGCACTTAATCCCTTAATTTCTATTTCCAATGCCCTACCCCTTGACCCGATACTTAAAGTCAAGGAGCCACTTCCGCTCACTTCCGTCTCTAACCATAGGAATATATAAACGTTGACCTTGCATTCAAATGTAAGCCAATCAAAGAAAAACAAAAAAAAGAAACTACGAAGATAATCAAATATGAAGCAGCAGTTGATTTTAGAAAGAAAATGAGTGAAACACAGTTAGTCTTTCACATATGTATGGTATATATGAATTGTGTCCCTAATTAACTTTTTTTCTTCATTTCCTTTGACATTAACAATATAGTTGTCAATATAAATAGGAAAAAGAAACATAACTTGATAATCCTTTTGGAAAAGGAGCTAGTTTAGATAATTTCAATCGCAGAAGGTTATGTTGGCACTAAACCAAAAGTTTAGGAGCCACGATATAGTTACCCTAACAGTACCTCCAACTGACTGGAACTGGTGTAAACTGTACTGAGAGTCGGACAAAGGATCAATTCAAGGAATTATGAAGTGAAAACTATTCAAGTCTGAGAGGCCAAAAGAAGCTGATAAAGTTAAGGGGTTTAAAGGACTTCCCAAGAATTTACGGGCTCCTGCTAAAAAGGACTTCTGCTATCATTTATCCTCTAAAAGTCTATCTGTAGCCCAAAAACATATCTGAGATTGCAAATATGACAGAACATGAACTTTCCTAGAGGTCGAGACGTTGAGTGGCTACAAGCTTGCCATATAAATGGATATCACCACAGAGACTCCCAATGTAAATGAAAGTTTAGAAAGTGTAACCAAAAACAAACTTTAAGAGAAACTATCCGCACATGTAAGAATCAGGACCATGTTCAGGTAGTTCACCGCCACAAATACAGGTTTGAAGGCAGATCTTGTGTAAATAAATGATGACAAGTCTCACGTTTAAACCGATGGAGACAAAAGTTTAAGATGTTGGACTAACAAACAAAAATGTGGAGCAGTAAATCACTTTCAGGAATAGAGAAAGCACGTAAACGCATTATTAAAACATTACCTTTCAAAGATACCTACTTTTAAAATTACATCAGCTATATTTGAATTGGCTTTGCCCACAAGTTGGAACAATTTCTTCCTTTTCATCGTGAAAGTGCCTGTTTTCTCCATTTCACGATTTATCCCAGCAAACTCTTCAACCATACCATCAACCTATAAGCAGGATAGTATCCAATTTCACTGAAGTTAGGTTTGCTAGCCAATATCTTTCTACTTATCATTACAATTTTGTGCAGCCTGTTTTATTGAAGCGCGCTTCTCAGTTTTTCCAGATGCTGACAGTAAGGGCTGTATAATTTTCTAACAGTTACCATCAGTTGGTTCAAGCATAAACAAGTTCTGGAAAATCTACCTGTGACACAAAGTAATCAAGCGCAATACTTTGGCCAAGCACACTGCTAATTACACGAATACTATCTGTGTCCAAATTTTTCAGAACTATGTGATCTGCACCTCCCTGCATATCCTCAACCAGTGATGGCTTCTCTTTTACAGCATAATCTGATAGAAAGTGAAGAGGCCTTCATAATTAGAGAAATACTGTAGATGGTACGAAGTATGTTCCAAAGAGCAGATTACAAATAAGAAGTAAACATGTAGCATTTGGCATGTATATCTGTATTAAGTGGAAGAAAATGACCAGAAAACATTTAGAGAACATTTAGTACTGCTTGAAATACCACAAAGAATCATTTGATTTTCATTCTTTTCAATGTAAGCACTAAGCAAGCTCCCAGTATCACATAATTGACCTTAATTAGCTGGCTGAAATTGTTGGTTACTAAACCAACCATGTTTATCTTAGTCTGACAGACATAGTACGAATTAAGATCTTCCACATGTTTAATTAGTCAACTCAAACTTTCCATTTTCCCCCACTCCTCCGATATATGTATATGTATATAGGAAGAGAGCACCCCTTATAGATATAATCTGTGTGTGTACATATATATTATCAAAAATGATATTTATTTCTCTCAGATAACAATTGCAGAAGAACATAAGATGAAATTATGCCATTTGACATTAAAACGAACCATCTTTTTTCATTTCACGAAGCAATCCAGATGCATATCTTCTCACAATTCGCAAGTAGTACTCAGCTTCGCCATCCTCCACATTGAAGAGGACAACTGCACCATACTTGAAGACAACCATACAACTGCAACCATTTGTGTTTTCTCCAAATCTAAGGGCCTGAAAAAAAAGTTTACATTATGATAAAAGGCTAAGTGAACTGATAATCCATTCACGCAGAACTGCAGCAGAGCTTCATAAATGATGCTTACTGTAAATAAATGGTGCCATCACGCCAATGCCAAATTAAACTCACCACCAAAAAACAGGACAAAAACCAATATGATCTTCTCCATTATTAATTACATGCATAGAAATGGCTATAGGAGAGAAACTTAAGCAAGTATTATGCCAAAGACAACTGATGGTTTAAAAATAACAAAAGACAGCTAACTGTTATACTTTTCTCTGAAAAAGGAAAAATAAACACTGCAAACTATTAGGTTAAAGAGACACTAAGCTCAACTGGCCAACCAAAAGCTTAAAACGGGTTAACATAGACTAAATAGGCAAATCATTTTAGTCTTCATTTTTCTCAATTCAAATGAACGAGAAAAAGATCAACCAAAACATAAGAGCAAGAGGGTCACCTTCTATTTCTTGTGTAGTAGCCATTATTGCACAAACATTCAGCGAAGGGTTGAGTTGCACCTAAACACACAGAATTTTAACTCACTTAATGGTCTTGATAAGTACAGTTTCAGCTAAGTCAGGCCAGCTGACTGAAGTGCCCCTAAACTAATGTAACCTATAACAGGCTTACTAACTCTATTTGGGTCCAAGTTACTCGGACTCTTCACTTTCGGTGCTGCACCCGTGTCGACACGACATGGGTGTGGGTGTGGGATCCATACCCGATATGGTCAACCGATTTTGGGTACTTTGACCAAAATCGACTAGGAAAGTCCGGACAGATTTATGAAATTCTATAATCAAAATAAAAGCTAAGGTGAAATTAAAGAAAATGAAATACCTTGTATATAGAAGTTTCTATATTATTGCTTTTCTTTTTATCTCCTTTCAGGATTTTCTCCTTGAAAAATATTTTCTCCTTAAGATTTCCACATAATATCTCAAAATTTATGTTTTATAACTCCATTTTTAGATATTTAAGTTATTTTTCGCCGAATCCCCGCACCCGTATCCATTTCTAGATCCATATCCCCGAATCTTTAAATTGAGACCGTGAAGGATCCGACCTCTAGATCCGTACCCGTATCGGACACCCGCACCGGAGTCTGAGCAACTTAGATTTGGGTTGTGGAGTACCTATTGTTTCTCAGCAGGCAGCAGTTTGGCACACCCCTACCATCTATAGCCATAGCCCAGGCTCACTAAAGCTACAAGGCATGCACACGTAAGCAACATTTGGTTTATGCTACATAACACTCTACAAGCTGCAAGTACTGAAAAACAGGTTTCTACAATATCCACTGTTTGAAGGTATCTATATAAGCTGTATGGCTTTCTGCTTTTATTTTTTTTGCTTCATTGAGCAGAAGAACGAAGAAGAATTTGGATATGAGTAGAGTCTGGATATAAATGTAATTTAAGGGTAGTGGATACTTGGCATTTGTTTGTTACTTTGTGAAAGCATAACCCATGTTTAGTATTGAGGAAACATTTTAGTGAAGTATAAATTAGCTGAAAAGATTTTTTTTTTAAAAAATATGAATGTAATCCTTGGTTGTATTTGAAGTTTGAAAAAGTTCAAAATGTTTCTTGGTATGTACTTGGACTGAATGGTTCTCCTCTTAAGAATCATCTATTGATGTGATGTTAGTATAACCTACTTCTATCATGATTTAAGTGTGGAATTTGCTTCTCAAATTCAAGACTAAGCAGATGTTTTCTCTAATATAAGCTAAAGAGCGAACCAGAGATTCATGAATATGATTAATCTACTCTACTATCATGGTAATCCAACTGACAAGGCTCTTTATTATTCATAAAAGCAATAGGATCCTATCAAATACCTGATGACTGTAACATGATTGTTTCCTGACACGATACAAGTGTACATATATACATATGGGTTTCAAACAATCTTGAAAGATTACTTCTAATCGTAGAGACATGAAGTCATTACATCAGACCATAACAACAAAATCACATGGTGTATAGAATTTCTTCTTACATTATTTGTTGGTAGAAGATTGAAAAATCTGAAGGCAATATGATTGGGTGAACGGGAGGATGATGGAAGAATGTCTGTTGAATTTTCAGCTTGCATGCGCTTCAAATCAATACTGCCAAAACAATGAATCTGAGAAAACACGAAATAAAGAAGAGAAGGCATTGATAGAAAATAGTGAAATAAGTATGAATCTCAAATCACAAAATATACAGATGATCTTTTAGCAACCAAGAAATAGTACGGCATCAAATTCTCAGTGATTTACTGTAAAAGAATTTACGACCCAACCCAATTATCTAAGGCAAATTGATGGAGTGCCAGATATCTTTCTAATCTTTTTGGATGTTTCTATACCTTGTGGAACACCATCTAGTTCAACACCCTCGTACACTAAAAGCTAATGCTGTTAGATTAGGTACATTTTATATATTTCTATTAGTTCAACAACACACCACATCACTTGCAGGCTTGATCCTGTTATTAGGCAAGTACGTGGAATTTTTTTGTTTATAGCTAGGTGACGACGAGACACTGACCCAAAAAAAATCTGTTTGTTTTGATACAGAACAAAAGGAACTGAGCATCTAACTCAAAATCTTAACAAAATAGATCGAACGGTCTAAGCTCTTTCTAACCTTTTGGATGCCGATTTATGCCTGAGTGGGATAATATAAAATTCAGCATCTAGAAACGGGACATATATATACTCTTTGTTGCAGAACCACCAAATATATGAAGTGCAACATGAAACTTCGAATGATAGATCATGAGTGAGATATGCCATCTAATCTGGACATCTCTTTACGGGAAACAAAAAGTTTTTACAATTATTCGGATATACCTACCTTTGAATTTTGCCTCTTTTACATAATTCAGCATCTAGAAACGGGACATATATATACTCTTTGTTGCAGAACCACCAAATATATGAAGTGCAACATGAAACTTCGAATGATAGATCATGAGTGAGATATGCCATCTAATCTGGACATCTCTTTACGGGAAACAAAAAGTTCTTACAATTATTCGGATATACCTACCTTTGAATTTTGCCTTAGAGAATCCAAAAAGTCCAAAAATTTTATAGTACTATCTAACATATCAAAAGAAATGCTCTGGCTTCTATAGTGGACTGGCAATAATATTTGCTCAGAGGTTAACCGACAAACCAAATCAGATCTTAAGTCTTTTGCCCAATGCACAGTAATACTTCCCCGCGTGCAAAATGTTCTATGTAACCTATCAATATATGGGAAAAGCATTGCATATTCACATCATCACATGTGCCTAAGTCACTAAAACACTAGCCATTATCAAGTGGCCTTTTGCAGTCATTTGTACGTTAAGCTAGCAAGCCTTGTTCAACACCACATTCCAATTTCCAAGCAGTGGGTGATCCAAAATTTGAACTTTTATGGGTTTGTATTCGGAACTATACCACAATCCAAGTATATTAATTGTACTTATTACGTTGAAACACATACAAAAGTCTAAGCCAAAGCTATTGTATGCACCCGTAGCTTATTCACTAGATCCACCGATGATTCCAAGGCCATAATTCTAGAACTTCAATCACACAATTTACTCTACTACTACCTGAAATCTTTACCACGTATACCAAAACAGCAAATCATGCAGGGACGTCATATAAAATACAGTCTCTTGATTCATATGCCAATACCTAACACCTGAACAACAAACACATTCCTTTTGAAACCCCCCCCTTTTTTTTTTTACAACTCCGAGCCAGCTTTCGAGCACCTCGACTAATTTTATGGGATACTTACCACCTCCCACCAGCAACAAATACTAGGTAATTCTATCCAACAAAGCTAGGACAAATGGGAAACAATCACCTAATTTTTTTTGTCTCTGCTAGGATTTAAACCTAAGACCTCATGTTCTTAACCCACCGAAAACCCCTCCTTTTCAGCATGATATCAGTGTTATCAAATACGCGCTTAAGGCACGCTTAAGCCCTGAAGCGAGGCTCAAAACATGCTAAGTGCTTCGCCTCACTTAATGTGCACCTTTTGTGTCGTTGTCAAGGTTCTAAGTCATACTTTTCATTTTCAATGAGCATCTTCTGAATATGCGACACTTAACAATTGATATTTCACTTTATCACAATTTTTTTCAATTTCTTTGCTCATATATTTGTCATTCATGCTTATAATTATTAGGTTTGTACTAAACATATATATATTTGTCTCTTTTTCTCCTTTTGCACCTTTTTTCATTGAAGCCCACACTTTATTTGTTCTTAAAGCTCCAACGGACCTTGGAGGTTCTTTGCGCTTTTTGCTTTTGATAACACTGAATGATAAACTACAAAATGCAATAGACAAGTAAATCACAAATCTCTTATTTGTACTATTCCGTTGTCACAAATATGCATAGTCTAAACCAAAGCTATTGTGTGCACTCATAGCTTATTCACTAGATCCACTATGATTCCAAGACCATAATTTTTTTTATTAACCATAGTATCTTGGCCAGCTTACATGCACCTTGACTAATTCCATAGGATATGTGCCACCTCCCACCAGCAACAATTACCTAGTAACTGGTAACGTTGCTGCCATGTGACCAGGTGTTCATAGGTTCAAGCCTTAGAAACGCACAAATGCAAGATAGGGTTGTGTACAATACACTCTTGTCGTGAGGCCTTTCCCCGGAACGGTTTAGTGCACCGGGCTGCCCTTTTTTTACACTTATGATCCCAGGGCAGGGCCATAATTGTAGACATCCAGTCCCACAATTCACTCTACTGCTACCTCAAATTTTTACTAATTATACCAAAAAACAGCAAATCATGCAGAAATGTCAAACGAAAAACGGTTCTTGATTTATTACCCAACAACAAAAAAATAAATCCAAGCAAAAAGAAGTTAAAAGAGAACCTGGTACAAAGGAAATAGGCTTTGATGGGTACTTTACCAATTTCTTCATCATCATTAGACTCCAAAGACTCTGTATTATTATTATTATCAATCTTATATTCAAAATCATCCACATACTGTGGATATAAAGCTGGTGCTACAGAAAATGACCTCCTGAATTTCAAGAACTGTATCTTGGGTACTGAAACTAATGAAAATTTACAGGTTTTGTGAAATGGGGTTTGTGGAATTGATCTTGATTTGGTAAGAAGAATACGAGCTACAAAGTTAGCAGCTTTCCATCTCCCCATGAACTGGGTTAAGGTTGTCTTTGCTTTGTTCTTGACAGGATGGGTTCTCTTTGTTTGTTCAATGAAGTCCTAAAATCTCTGGTGAAAATTAAAAATTACATACTTGATGCGGAATATTCTCCCCCGCATTACATTTTGGACCTTTATAATCCCTCCATTGATTTTTACTTTTTGATACACTTACTAAAAAATAATCATTGATATACTAATTTTACCATATTGCACATATTAATTAATATTTAGTAATAAGTATTAAAAAATAATTTAAAGAATAAGTAACTAATGTCAAGATAAAGCATAAAAAAAATTATTTTATTTTAATTTGTCAAAAATGACAATTAAAAATTAAATTAAATTAGAAAAACAGTGACAAGTAAATCCGAACGAAGGGAGTACTTATTCATTAAAAAAAGGGTTTTACTTTCTTTTTTAGCCTATTTCAAAAAAAAAAAAGTGTCTTTGCTTTTTCGATAATAATTTTAACTTTTCACATGAAATATTTAAGATTATAAAATTAAAGAATATTTTCGTATATTTGATATAATTTTAATCTAAAATTACAAAATTTAAGAGTCTTATTTATATTTTTTAAACTCTAATGCAAGTCAAAGCAAGTCAATCTTTTTAAAACAGAGGGATTACTTTTTATATAATTATAAAATATAGTGAGATGCTGTAATTTTATAACATACTCCCTCGATTTTGTTTTAATGGGCCATTGTAGTAAAAGTAGTTGTTTCAAATTACTTGCCCGATTTATAACATCAAAAAAAATTATTATATTTTTTTCTTTCTATTCTTAATATTAGTCATAACTATGTACAGTAAGTATAGTCAAATTTTTCAAGGCATCACTAATAAGATTAACTATAGTAAAATATATTCCTAAATAAAATTTATTGAAGAGGTGTGTTGAATCAATAAAGATCAAGTAAAATTAAATGGACAGAGTATATATATATATATATATATACATACATATATATATATATATATCTAAAAGTTCTAGTGGTCATAACTCTTCAACCTGCTTTGTACATGTGTTTTGAAAAAAAATATATTTGATTC
This sequence comes from Capsicum annuum, assembly GCF_002878395.1. Classification (NCBI taxonomy): domain Eukaryota; kingdom Viridiplantae; phylum Streptophyta; class Magnoliopsida; order Solanales; family Solanaceae; genus Capsicum; species Capsicum annuum. Next base: position 15,644,753 of record NC_061121.1, read on the forward strand.
CGTTGATCACACATATATATGATACTAGATACTCCAGGCCCAACATATGCTATTTACATTATCTTAATTTATGTAGCACAAATAGCATTTGGAGTGTCAATTAATTTTTTATTAATATAAATTTTTAAATAATTTAAGTTGCTAATCATTGTGATTTATATTATCTTTTACATAATTTAGTAATTTATGTTACTCGCTTTGTCTCAATTTTAGAATTTAGTGAGTCAGTCAATTTTTTTTTACTAATATATTTTTTAAAATATTTTAAGCTTTTAATCTTTGTGATTTTAGTATCTTTTAATGTAATTTCATATAATTTATGTTACTTGCTTTATCGCAACTTATGTGACACTATTAGAATTTCAAAAATCAATCATATTTTTTACTATATATTTTTAAAATATTATAAGATGTTAATAGTTATGACTTATAATTATTTTTTTGCATAACTTTTAAATATATAATATTTTACCAAAATAAAATAAACAAAGTACTAAATTTTAAAAACATGTTAAATTTGAAAACATCATTTGGATCAACAAATTACTAAATTAAAACAATAAAACATGCAAATTATAAAATGTCAAAACTATCCCAAATTTACGTGACACAATTATAATTTAGATAATCAATCAAAATCTTAATATGTTTTTAAATATTTTAAATTGTTAGCTATTGTAATTTATACTATTTTTTTTACGTAATTTTCAAATAATATATGTTACTCTCCTTATCCAAATTTTTGTGGCATTGATATTCAATTATATTCTTAAAATAATTTAAATTTTTAATTATTATGATTTATAATACTTTTTCTTCTATTCCAATTTAAGTAGCACTGAAATAAATTCGAGAGTTATCCAAATTTATGATTGAAGTAGCGAAGTGGATATGTCCTAAATGACTTATAATACCTAATTAGAAGTGATATAGCAAAATTACTATGAGAAAATATTTGTGAAAAAAATTTTAAATGAGTCTCATATAAGATGTCATGTTAATTTAAAATATCAAGAATTAATTTATCATTTTATGTCAATTTAATTTTTATTAAATATTGTTAAATTTTTAATACCTAAATGAATTATAATAATTAATGCAATATTATGAAATGTTTCATAAGAATATCAACTAATTTTTTGTTTATGAAAATAGTCTTCATTAGGTAGGCTAATCTATTAAAAAATTTGTATTCTTCCGTTAAATAATTCATAACTAAAATTAGGTTGGGCACATATAAAAAGGGTAAAGATATAGATGCTATATTAAATTCTCTTAAAATAAAATTAAGAACTAATTATATTGCCGCATCATTTTTTCCGGTGGGATTATTTGTAAAAATCCAGCTATAGTGACTTTTGTGATGGTTGAAGCAAGGTAAAATGACTCTTGTGTAATGAATAAAAAAAAAGTAACTTTTGTATAATAAACACCAAGCTAAGTGATCATGAATGAAATTTACTCTAAATAAAGTAGTGTTGAATATACTCAATTTTCTTTATAGTGATCTTACTATCTTAAATATATCACGTAAAATATTAGAATTAAATAATTATCAAAAAAGAGAAAAAGGACAATCTTTTTTAAATGGACGGAAAATGTGAGTTGAATAAACAAATTTAAATTGAGAGGTATTTCTCTTAATCTCTTATATGATTTGTAACTAGCTTCGTCACTCATATATCTGATACATTGCTCAAAGCATATTTTCTCATAAATTATTTCATGTATTCTTTCTTTTGTCGGAGAAAATGTGTTTCCTTGGTCTCATACAAAATGAATAAAAGAAAAATATCTTTTTCAAATCTCTTATATATAAAAATGAAGATCGATCTCGGGTAACAACAATAATATCATTCTCGGCCAATTCCTATAAGAGGGATCTAGAGAAGGTAGGTTATATGCAGACCTTACTATTATCTCGTAGAGGTAGAGACATTGTTTCAAAGAGACCCAGACCCAAGTGATCTTGGGCGTATTTATTCACCCAAGGTTCATATTTTATCCATATTTCAGCTCAGTTTCAAGAATAAATGTATATAATTGCTTGTGCTCTGCGTTATATTTATATAGGGAAGTCCTGTATCTAAAGAAGCATCCAAGCGAAGTAGCTAGGCCCCAGACAAAGAGGCCAGAGCAACCCTGAGTGAGCGTAGGAAGGCGCCCCACGCATCCTAGCGCCACGGGTTTCCCTCAATGCTGTGGATCTTTGTGATCAATGAAATTTCATCAATTTTTTCCCAACTTTGAATGGGCTAGGATTTTAAAGGGTCCACCTCTATAAATACTTTAAAGACGACTTGTAGTCATCAACTTATGATATTTGAGAGAAAAATAGAGAGCAGAAGGATTTTTGTGAGGGCTCTTCATCTTGTAACTCAATGATTTTGTATTTTGGTATGGTTAACATTGATTCTCGCGCTTTTCTTTAGATTATGAGTAACTAACACACTTTTTATGGGGTTGAGACAAGAACATAATTGCTTAATATTTTATTTGAATCAATGATATTTGTTCCGCATTAAATTGTATTTATATTCTTAAGCATGCTATTTTAGTGTTTAACCAACATTCGAATTAATAAGTTAATCTTGCATGCACTCACTACAGGAATGGATAAGACAAAGAATATGAGGAATAAGATCATCTCTTACTAATGTTAGCCTTAATTAGCAACTAGGATAGCAATATACCTTTTTTGCCTTACTTGGTTAGAAATGGGATGAAAACTTTAATGCATTTGAATTAGAGACTCACATCCTCACTCAATGTTGTAGTTGTGAGACTAGATTAAATAGATTATAAGGATTAACATTCCAGATGGTTCAATTAACCCATAATCCGCAATTTGAGAAATAAAGTTCATTGAGATGTGAATAAATGCTATACATGAGTGCGATAAATGCTGCATCTCTCAAATTTCCCTCAAATTGTTTACAACCTTCCTAAAAATCATGATTTTCATATTTTATTCTTTTCACACACTATTAAAAGGATATAATTTCACAAATTCACTTGATACATTACAATACTTGTCTTAAATATTATTAGAAACTAAATAAGGAGAATTGCTAAGTGCATAATCCTAATGGGTTTGATATATGGCCCTAAAATGACCACTTACACTTTTGCGTGTGTAAGGCCGCAATAATTTTTTTTTGTCATTTCCAATTTCTGAATTTTATTATTTACTAATATAATGTAGGTGTTGACAACTTGATCTTAGCATCTCCTTTTGCAGGTTCAATTTTTTGTTCAATGATGGTAAGGAAAGAGATTGTGTAATTCAATTAAATAGCTTTAGGTGGCTGTCCGATAGAAATTATACCTCCAAAATGGCAGAAGTAAGGCAAGTTTGCTAGATGGAAATCCCACTCGCAAATAATGTCACCTCTTAACATTTGTAGAATGGAAGTAGAAGGTAGATATGAGCTCACGAAAAATATATTGCAACTATTGCACTCCTCCATGAAATTTACAAGGCTATCTCATGAAGATTTATAGCATCCCTTGCAGAACTTACTTGAGATTAGTGATATATAAACCCTGTTTTGAGCCTCATCTGACTATGTGAGACTCACACTCCTTCCTATTTCTCAGTCGGGGAAAGCAAAAATTTTGTTAATTGCTGAACAACCTAACTCCATCGCCACCTTGGGTTTCATTCCATCTAGGAAGACTGCAAAATTGAGGCAAGATCATAAGCTTTACGCAAAATAATGAAGAAAATTTGTATAAAGTACAAGTCCTCACTTCATGATTTCCCCATACAATCATAAAACGATTAAGGTTTTGGTGCATTCATTACTTGAACCTAGCAAGAAGATTATCTTGGATTCATTAGCTAGTGGGTAAGCCTTAGAAAAGACACATGATCAACTTGTATACGCTTAAGAATCGTATATCACTGTAAAACCCAGAATGGAGTGTAGATGTTTTGACAAGCACTATAAAAAGGATGCAGGGCTTATTCGAAGTGGATCGATTGACAACTATTGTTGCACAAATTGCCTCTTTGCAAAATCAAATAAAAACTCAATTAAGTAACTTGAATTTGGGCTCTTGTAAACATGCTACAACAAACCCAGAGGTGGTGGTCATTCAAAAATGCTTGCGCAGCTAATCAACAAGTAGTAAACTTTATAGGTAATGCTCAATGCCAAGAAAATCAAAATTTTGGGAACATATATAATGCAAGTTGGTGAAGTCACCCCAACATCTTATGGGGTGGAAATCAATGGCAGAAATTCAAATCAATACAGAAGCCACTCAGGAAATTAGAATTGTCAACAACAGGCTCAGGGTGGTCATTCTAATAATTAGTCCATCAAAATTGAGGAGATCTTGAGGCAGATCATGTCTATCCAAACACAAATGGTTGCTGAAATAAAAACTTAGAAGTTATCCATAAAGACATTAGAGGTTTAGATAGGACAACTTGCCGAGGCATAAAACACCAAACCTCAGGGAGGTTTACAAAGTGATACTGATCTAAATCCCAAGAAGGTGAATGCATTTCACACGAAGTGGAAGAAAACTGGAGGATTGGATCCAATGAGAGAAACTAACATGGTTGTAGTGAGAGATGAGATACAAACAGATGCTGAGAAAGATATGAACTGTAAAACTACGAATCCATCTCCCCTACTCCCATATAATAGTTTAAAAAGTAAAAGAAGGAAACATGTTTTCAAAAGGTTATTTATTTACACTAATATTTCTCTTGTTGATGTTGTGCAGGGAATTCCTAGGTATTCCAAATACACAAAAGACATCATGGCGAGCAGGAATAGGTTGATAGAGTATGTTACAGTTTCACTTATCTTTCAACTAGCTTATCGTTAATAGGCAAGGCCCGATGGAAAAATTGAGAATGTGTTGGTGCAAATGGGTCATTTATTTCTCTCGTGGATTTCATTGTGTTGGACTTTGATGAAAAAACTACAGTCCCATTTTTTTGGAAAGTCCATTCATGGATACTGGAAGGGCTCTTTCAAATGTAGTTTTCAAGCAACTCATACAGAGAACACATGATAAAGTTGAAGTGTTTGATGTCTACAAGGTAATGAAGCTATCAATTATCTATGAGGATTTTTCTGTAATCATAGTGATTGATCTTTAATCAGATTTTCCACTAATTACTTTAAAGTATTCTTTAGAAAGAGGATAAAGGAATTCACATGATAGTAGAGCTAGTCATGCCCTAATTTTACCTAGGTTAAAACAATCACGACTTATGAACTCAAAAAAATAAATTTTGTACAGAGTTATCACCTAATTTTTAAGAGAAATAAGGAAACTTATTTATTTATTGACATATATGACTTGTTATTTAATCTCTGAAGACCAATTTAGATTCTAGGTAAGGGTTCAAATTAATCTAAAGGGAAGGGCTTAGACATCCTTTTGAATTCACAAATATGGTCTCCGACAAGACTTAGATTTATTAAAAGAGGGAGGAAAATCCATGTATGTAAATTGTAATTCCTTGAGAATACACTCTAGATGCCACATGGTGCTTACAGCCCCGAAGGACCACAAGCTAACCCATGAGCTGGTACCTGCTGTAAGCACAGAATAAAATAACACAAACAAGTGCAGAATTTAACTGAAAAATGCAATAAGGTTTTAAGAATTGAAAATCAATACTTCATCATATTTTTAAAACATCTGAAGCATACTGTCAATACTCATAAAACAACTTATAATAGCAATTGAAAACTGACTATTTATCTGTACTTGTCTAAAATCCTCTAAACTGACTGAATGTGGAGTTGATAAGACAAACACCCCAACAAATTTCGACTGAATAGAAATAGTGAACTGATAAAGTAAACTGAAATAAATATGAACGGTTCTTGGAATATGAGGACTCACCACAGCTGGTGGTGGTAGTGCGTTGGGATGTCTAGGTGTGGTCGGGAACCTGAGTCCAAACCCATGATATGTGTAACGCCCCAAAATTTGATTCCTGAAACACCACACGGTGCTCCATACTACAAGTAGTCCTGAGCTAACCCTGACCGCCTTCTACTCAATCTAAATCTCAATATAGGGGGAATATGAATGTAAAATAAAGATAAATGCGGAAAACTGTTTGAATAATATGAGTATGTATGAAAGTACTAATCTCATCAGTATGATAAAGCAAGTACTGAAGATCTGAATACTGCAACTAAAATCTAAAACTGAATCGAGTAGTCCGACAAGCCTCTACAGACTGAATCTAGAGAGTCACTGGGACAGGCCCCAGCTGGCTCAAACTATCTGAAATGACTACTGAATCATCTACTACTAATAAACTGAAAATCTAAATAGCTAAGTCCCGAAACTATGAGGACTCACCAACTACAGAGATGTAGATGAGATGCTCAAAAATCACTTACGTTGCTGAGACTGAGCACCTGAGCCTACATTATGAGACAATGTAGCACATAGACATATATATGGATCAGTACTTTAGGAATGTACTGAGCATGTGGGGGTGAACTCAATAAGTAAACAATATCATCACAATTTATAAAATCATGCATGCTAAATGTAAATGACACACATAGGCTTGAGTAATCTGAAAACTGAAAATCATGAATTATGAACAATAAAGCATATAATATCAATCTTATGAGCCATTACATTAAGTTCTAAAATCTGTTCTTTCTGAAAACTACTACATTATCTTGTCAACTGTAAGGGAAATACTTATTTTCAAGACTTTAAGAATCTTCAAGACTATAGTTTCCAAAACATATACTTTTATCTTAAGGCTTTAAACCAACAGACTGTTTTAAGAGTAGGGGAGTTCTTTTGGGAAGTTCTTCTAACCGACATAAACCATGTGAGCATTCATGGAGTCTAAGGTCTTGCCCATGTTAGGGAGAGATGTTCTACCCTTGCCATCGGAATAGAACTTCTTATTTTAAGTGATCACAATCTTATTTATCCACGTAGAAGTGGGAATAATCTTAATCCTACGGGGGCACATAGTTCTGGGGCATGAAACTTTGGTAACATATCCATCTCGGTGCTAAATACTACTCCATTCTTAAGCTGAAGATCTTAGGAAATCCACTTCAAAATAGCATAAGGGTTTACAAGAAAACCAACTATGCTCTTTCTTTTCTTTAAATCTCAAGTCATATGAACAATGTGGATTCTTAATCTTAGATTAGGACCAAAAGCTCAAATCTTTATAAAAAATCTGAGAATATTCTTATCATAGGGTGCTCATAGCACAAACAATCTTGAAATAAAAATCTTTGATTAGGGCATAATGACACATGCTTCAAACTCATGTTAAAACATCATAATATTTATGCTGGGTAATTCAAACATTTATAAATTAATTCAAAATCTAGAAATTACTGCTACATGCATGAAAATATGAACATAATCATGTAATTCAACCTCTAAATCATTAGAAATCTCTTAAGCTAGTAAATAGCAATAATAGGTATAAACCCTCTTGAATTTCATGAAAAATCATATAAAATTCAGTAAAATTGGAATAGAAAAAAGTTTTGGACACAAGGACGAAAGGATTGTCCTTGTTCATAACCCCAACAACAACAACAACAACAACAACAACAACAACAACAAAACCAGTGTATACCCACATAGTGGGTTCTGGGGAGAGTAAAATGTATGCAGTCCATACCACTACCTCCGGAGAGGTAGCAAGACTGTTTTCGATAGACCCCAGCTCAAAATAAAGAATAATAACAAATCCATAATAAAACATTAAACAAGATGGAATAACAGAAATAAGACACTCACATAGTAATACCCTATACTAACGAACCAAAGGCACCCCCACCCACATACCCCCACCTAATGCTCTCCTAACTACCAACTACGACCCACCCACAAGCACTATCATTCTTCCTAATTCGCGTACTCCAATCCTTTCTATCTAGGGTTATGTCCTCAGTAAGCTGTAACTACTCCATGTCATGTTTAATCACCTCTCTCTAATATTTCTTCGCCCTACCCCTACCCCACCTAAAACAAACTAAAGCCAGCCTCTTACACCTACGAATTGGGGCATCTGTGCCCCTCCTTATCATATGTTTGAGCCATCTCAACCGAACTTCCCACACTTGTCCTCCATCTAAGCCACTCCAACCTTCTCCTAGATAGTCTTATTCCTAACCCCATCACTCCTTGTAAGCCCACACATCTAACGAAATATCCACATTTCCTTATTCATAACCCCACTTACCTTAATTGATAATCTTTGATTAAAAGCTTGATTCTTGAATTCCAATTGAGTTCTTGGAGATGGATTCTTGATTATCTTCTTTTGAGAATCCTCAGTCTTTAATTTTCTTGGAAAATTAATTGAGGAATATTAGATTTCTTAAAGAGAAAGTTTGAGTTTTAGGGTTTTCTTTTGAGTGAGAATGGATGAAATAAGTATAAAGTGCTTTGGAATATGTTAAACATTGTGTTTTGGATGGATTTGGGGCCTTGGGGATTGACCAAAATTTCCACTTTAAACTTTAAGTCAGAGCTGAAAAATGTAACATTTTTCCCAAATTGGACGGCCACCGCGACGCGCCACTATCACGGTGGCTCACTAGAGATTGAAAAATAGGAATTAGGAATGAAATGCGATGTACCACCATCGCGGTGCCTTATAGTTTTCCCATTTTGGCCATTGGCGTAACGCACCGGATCGCGTTGGGCTACTGGTTTTTGACAAATGGGAAATTAGCCTTCTCCACAATGCAGTGCTATTATGGTAGGCAATTGGAAAGTGACAATTGGATTTTTTGCCATCTCCGCAATGCGCTGAGTGCCGAATCATAGTATTTTATGACTAAAACTTAAAATCGCCATAACTTCTTACTCGGTTATCGGATTAAGGCGAATCTTATATCGTGGGAAAACTAATTCAATTTCCTACACGAAATAAACATCATTCATTTTAGAAGCTAATACTTAACATTTTAGGGATGAATTTAATCTAGAAAAAGTGTGGGGTATTACAATTCTCCCCCTTGAGAACATTCGTCCTCCAATATGACTACTTAAGCTGAAATTTCTGAGCAATCTTAGGCTATAAGCTATCATGCACAACTAAGATAAATTGGAAAACTGAATCAAAATTATTTTGAGCTTTTGAGTAATTCTATGAGTGCATGAACTTACATGAGAATAACTATATAGCTGAATCTGTAATTTGAAAAGGACGAAATTAAAGAAGAGTATTACCTTCACCTAAATCTAAGTTTGCAAAGAAGAGGTGAGGGTACTTGGCTTGCATATCTGCTTTTGCTTCCCAAGTAGCACCCTCAACAGACTGATTTCACCAAAGAACTTTGACCAAGGGAACTTTTTTGTTCCTTAGTCTACGGATCTGATGATCTAAAATCTTGTCTGAAATCTCTTCGTAAGAAAGGCTATTATAACTACAATAGTGGAGTCTTTGATACATTTCTTAATCATAGAGATATGGAATATACGATGAACGACTGACAAGTTTGCAGACAACTCAAGCTCATAAGCTATCTTTTCAGCACGACTCATAATTCTGTAAGGGCCAACATACCGGGGACTAAGCTTTCTTTTTTTGTCAAATTTCTTCACCCTTTTCATTGGTGAAATCTTGAGATACACTAAATCACCAACCTCAAACTCGAGGTCTGTAAGACCCCATAAAATCCTTTAAAACATGCCAAGAAAGGTCTTAAACTTAGAAAATTGTCAGCTAAGTGTTAGGACTTAGACTTTTTCTAAAGCCCTCAAACTTTGAGGAATTTATTCATGACCTTCCCGACCTCCAAAAATTAATTTTTAAGTTGATTCATGATCGGGGGAGTCAATAGTACATCTTAGGTGAGTTTTAGAATTTTCAGACCTTATTTAGGGCATGTTTGGATATCCAAACCAGTAGCATCATACGATTAGCGTGCGGAGCATGCTCACTACCATCCCTAGCAGCTTGTGATAAAGCATGCGGTGCACACTCCATTTCGGGGCTCCGTCGCACGCTCCAAAGCTCCATATCTAAGAGGGGTATTTGGGTTATTTCCCACCATTTATTAGCCCTTAAAACATGAGATTCATCCATCAATAACTAAAATATACTCACTTTCTCTCAAATTCTCTCAAGAACGAACCATTGGGTTTTCAATCAAAGATTCAAATCTCAAGGATTTCACCATTCTTCTTCAAAATAAGTTCAAGATTCAAAGTTCCCAATTCAAGAATTCCAAGAATCATCCTTAAAGAGCACAAATAGAGTCTCAAGAGCAAGCTTGTTTATCTAGTTCATCATCTAAGGTACGTGGGGTTTGAACAAGGATAATTCTTTCATCCTTGTGACCAAAGACTTATTTTAGTTATAAATTTTCTGAATTATATATGATATTCCATGAAAATCCAAGTTGGGGTTTATACCCATTTGTTGTTCTTTACAAGCTTATGATATTCCCAATGATTTAGAAGTTGAATTACATGAGTATGTTTATATTTTTATGCATATTGCTTAAATTTCCTGATTTTGAGTTGATTTATCAATATTTACATTATCAAGCATGAATTTTGAGATGTTTTAACATGACATTGGTACATGGGTCATTAATACCTATTTAAAGATTACTTTTTAAGATTGTTTATGCTATAAGCATCCTATGAATAGATTCCTTTCAGATTATTGATAAAGATTTGACCTTTGGTCCTATGCTAAGATAAAGAATCCACTTTTATTCATGTAACTTGAGATTAAAAGAAAATAAAGAGCATAATTGGTTTTCTTATAAACCATTAGATTACTTTTAAAGTGGATTTCTTAAGATTTTGAGCATAAGATTTGGGAGTAGTATGTAGCACCGAGTTGGGTATGTTACCAAAGTTTCATGCCCCAGAACTACATGCCACCATAGGTACAGATTTGGATTATTCCCTCTTCTACGTGGATTGCTCAAATTGTGATAACTCAGCTTAGAAGTTCTATATCAATGTCAAGGGTAGAACAACCCTATCTAACGGGGGCTAGTCATGGGACTCCATGGATACTCACATGGTGTATGTCGGTTAGAAGAAGCTCCCAAAAAGATGTCTCCTACTCTTAAAACAACTTTTGATTTAAAACCTTAAGATAAAAACATATGTTTTGAAAGTTATGGCTTTTAAGATTCTTAAAGTCTTAAGATGAAGTATTTCCCTAATAGTAAAGACTTTTAGAAAATATTAATAGAAAAAGCTTTTAGAAAACTAAGTGTGGAGGCTCATGAATTTATTCAGATTATGCTTTACAAAAGATATTAGTTTTTAGATTTTAGATTTCAGAGTGAGTCCTTTCTACACTTAGACAGTATAATTTAAAAAGAGAATACTAGTACAACTTTTAGAACTAAGTGTTATGACTCACAAGATTTACATTATATGCTTTACTATTCATGATTTAAGATCTTTATATTTCAGATTACTCAAGCTTATGTGAGTCATTTACATTTAGCATGCATTATTTGAAAATCTATGAATATATAAAATTATTATTTTACTTATGCATTCACCCCATATACTCAGTACATCCTCAAAGAAATGATCCACATATACTTCTATGTGCTACATTGTCTCATAATGTAGGTACAAGTTTTAGTATGCACATTCAGATTTAAATAGTTGCAGATTCTTGCCAGCGAGATAATGAGTCCTTCTACTTTGGGGACTCCAGTTAGATTTATTTATGTTCGTTACTTTCTTACTCATATGTATTGATTAGTGGTAGTTGGGGTTGCGTCCTAGCTATCTATATCCAGTATTAGTAAAGGCTTCATAGACAATCAGTATAGTTGATGTATTTAGTTTCAGTTTTATTTTGTATAAGTAGAGTTTGTATTCATCTTAATGTAGCTTTGTATTGATCAAGTTTAGAAAAGATTTTTTTTTGTATTTTTCTTCAGATTTATGTGCTTTAATCAGTTTCTCATGAGTTATGCTAGTATAAGGGTTAGCTTGAGATCAATTGTGGTCCTAAGCACCATGTGACATCTCGGGATAGATTTTAGGGTGTTACAAACTTAGTATCATGCCACGACCATATCGCATCGGTAGTCCAATTCAGTTATGGTGTTATATGTAGTACCCCATGATTTTAAGTTAGGCTTGACCATGGTAAGAGGAATTGGTTTAGTTTAGAACTTAGTAGATAGGTTTATCAATGCCCATGTAAGAATTAGAAGCTGAATCAAGTGAGTATGGTATTTAAGGTAAATAGTATAGTTGAGGCAGTATTCAAGAAGAATTGCTAAGCTTGAAAGTAAGAATTTACATTGCCTAAGGCCTATAAATTCTATCTTAGCTTATGATTTATATGTCTTGTTTAGATCATGGTCAAAGCTCTTTACTCTCTCATATTGTTAGAACTCCCTAGAAGGGTGTTGAAGAAATCCTCCAATTAGGTAAGAGTATCTAGTCATGATTCAGTTCATAAATATTCAGTGAATGATTTAGTTTTCCAAGTATTCCATCTCAGATAATGTGATACCTATTGTGTAATCTTAGCCTCGTTTTCTTATGATTTGTACCTGCATAAACTATCTCTTCCCAGTTCTACATGTATGATCGCACCATGATCAAATCAAGCGAATTTTAAACTCTCAGCATGAATCAACTCCTTATAATAAGAAAAGACAAGTCAGCTCAGATTCAGTCGAAAATAGTAGTCTTTGTTCATTCAATTCTTTTCTAGTCCCAGATTCAGCTATGTAGCTATTTTTCATGTAAACTCATGCACTCACAGATCATTTAAGTAGCTTATTGTGCTTGAGATTCAATCATTCAGTTTATTTCAAGTTGTGCATAATAAACTTATAGCCTCAGATTCCTCAGTATTCTCAGTTTATCTAGCTACATTCGAGGACGAATGTTCCCAAAGGGGAGATATTGTAGGACCCCAAAAAATCCTCGTTGTCTAAATTCTTTAAAACATGCCAATAAAGGTCTTAAAATCAGAAAATTTTTAGTTAAGTGTTAGGAATTAGACTTTTTCTAAAGCCCTCAAACTTTTAGGAATTTATTCACGACCTTCTGGACCCCCAAAAGTTAATTTTTAAGTTGATTCATGATCGGGGGAGTCAATAGTACATCTTGGGTGAGTTTTAAAATTTTCTGACCTCATTTAGGGCATGTTTGGATGTCCAAACTAATAGCATCGTGCGATTAGTATGCGGAGCACGCTCTAGTCCACCCCTAGCAGCGTGCGATAGAGCATGTGACACACGCTCCATTTTGGGGCTACATAGCGTGCGACGCATGCTCCATAGTACGCACCTAAAATTTTTAGCTTCCAACTCCACATCCAAGAGGGGTATTTAGGTCATTTCCCATAATTTAGTAGCCCTAAAAACATCAGATTCAGCCCCCCAATAACCAAAATATACTCACTTTCTCTTAAATTCTCTCAAGAACAAACCGTAGGATTTTCAATCTAAGATTCAAATCTCAAGGATTTCACTATCCTTCTTCAAAATAAGTTCAAAATTGAAAGTTCCCTATCCAAGAATTCCAAGAATCATCCTTAAAGAGCACAAATAGAGTCTCAAGAGCAAACTTGTTTATCTATTCATCATCTAAGGTATGTGGAGTTTGAACAAGGATAATTCTTTCATCCTTGTGCCCAAAGACTTATTTTAATTATAAATTTTCTAAATTATATATGATATTCCATGAAAATCCAAGTTGGGGTTTATACGTATTTGTTGTTCTTTACAAGCTTATGATATTCCCAATGATTTAGAAGTTGAATTAATGAGTATTTTTATATTTTTATGCACATTGCTTAAATTTCCTGATTTTGAGTTGATTTATCAATATTTACATTATCAAGCATCAATTTTGAGATGTTTTAACATGATATTGATACATGGGTCATTAAGCCCTATTTAAAGATTGTTTTTTTAAAGATTATTTGTGCTATAAGCACCCTATGACTAGATTCCTTTCAGATTATTAATAAAGATTTGACCTTTTGGTCCTAAGCTAAGATAAATAATCCACTTTTATTCATGTGACTTGAGATTTAAAGAAAATAAAGAGCATAATTGGTTTTCTTATAAACCATTAGATTACTTTTAAAGTGGATTTCTTAAGATTTTGAGCATAAGATTTGGGAGTAGTATGTAGCACCGAGTCGGGTATATTACCAAGGTTTTATACCCTAGAACTACGTGCCATTGTAGGTACAAATTCAGATTATTCCCACTTCTACGTGGATGACTCAGATTGTGATTACTTAGATTAGAAGTTCTATTCCGATGGTAAGGGTAGAAAAGCCCTACCTAACGGTGGCCAGTCGTGGGACTCCATGGTGCACACATGGTGTATGTCGATTATAAGAACCTCCCAAAAAACATGTCCCCCTACTCTTAAAACTGCTTTTGATTTAAAACCTTAAGGTAAAAGCATATGTTTTGAAAGTTATGGTTCTTAAGATTCTTAAAGTCTTGAGATGAAGTATTTCCCTAATACTTTTAGAAAACATTAGTAGAAAAAGCTTTTAGAAAACTAAGTGTGGAGGCTCACGAATTTATTCATATTGTGCTTTACAAAAAATATTAGCTTTCAAATTTTAGATTTTAGAGTGAGTCCTTTCTACACTTAGGCAGTATAATTTAAAGAGAGAATACAAGTACAACTTTTATAACTAATTGTTATGACTCTCAAGATTTACATTATATGCTTTAGAATTCATGATTTATGATCTTCAAATTTTAGATTACTCAAGATTATGTGAGTCATTTACATTTGGCATGCATTATTTGAAAATCTATGAATATATACAGTTATTGTTTTACTTATGAAACTTATGAATTTCACCCCCATATACACAGTACATCCTCAATGTACTGTTCCACATATACGTCTATGTGCTGCATTGTCTCATAATGTAGGTATAAGTTTTAGTATGCACATTCAAATTCAGACAGTTGCAGATTCCATCCAGCGAGATGATAAGTCCTTCTACTTCGGGGACTTCAGTTAGATTTATTTATGTTCCTTACTTTCTTACTCATATGTATTAATTAGTGGTAGTTGGGTGTAACACCCCGTATTCAAGTACATGTATTGGCGTATTCAAGTTCGTGTATTGGTCTTATTTATATGGAATTAATTTTTTTATTTTATTTATACTGGAATTTGCCCGTCGATGGTTCCATGCGAAGGTTATTGAATAAGCTTTTCAATGATATAAAGATTTCCAAAAACGGATAGGTTTCGGATATAATCGAGCACGTTCGAAACTATAAAACGGTGGCCGGGATATTTTGGAGTAGTAAATGTGCAGGAAAATTTCCTGCACTCAAACTACTGAGGCCAGCCGAATTTTTGGGTCAACTTCAAATGATCATAACTCCCTTAATATAATGAACTGGGAGAGCTGCGACCTATGAAAATAAATATCTTTGAGTCTTATTTCCAATGCAATTGGTTTCATCCAAATCCAACGTCTGCGTAAGGATTTATACTCGTTTTACTTCAGCCTATCAAAATAGATTTTTAGGGTCAACTTCAAACAACCATAACTCCTTGTACAGGACGAACTGGGTGGCTTACTTTATATGAAATGAAAGAACTTTGCGTTAGTTTTCCAACGATACCAATTTCACCCAAATTTGATATCGGATCAAAGAGTTATGGTAGATCTACTTTAGCTTATCAAAACAATTCACCAAAGGACAGATTTGACATTATTTAAATTTTAAAGGCATTTTGGTCATTCCCTATTATATTATGGACCGGTATATGTGTATATATACATGTATATGAGTTCAAAAAATTATTTTCATCATCAATCATTGAGAAAGAACAAACCCTCAGCTTATACACCGCACAAGTAGGAGCCAGGATATCCAGCTGCTTTTGGTGAGCTCCAGTTTTCTTCGGGGCTTTCTGTGTCATTTCCAGTCACTTTTGGTATTGTATAGAAGTTAGTTATATGGCGGGGTGTGTCCCAACCTTAGTTAAACTCTGTGTATTATTTAGAGGCTTTGTAGACCTAATGTACAGTCAAGGTAGTGTTTTGTTAGTAGACGTGATGGCTCTAACGGCCAAGTATTGTATATACATATATATGTGTGCTCGAGCTTATACAGGTGATTATTACCTTTTATATGCGATATGATGCTGTCCGAATTTCGAGTTGTCATAAAGGTATGCATGAAAAGTATAAGGTTATGAGCTGGTTCTCCCGGGCCTCCTCGGTTATGGGTGCCAGTCTGCCCCAATAGGATTTGAGGCATGACAAAAGTGGTATCAAAGAAGTTCGTCCTAGTGAATCTACAAAGCCGTGTCTACATAGAGTCTTGTTTATCGGTGTGTCATGCACCGCATCTATAAACAGGAGGCTATGGACATTTAGGAATTGTTTCTTTTCTTCATTTCTTAGATCGTGCGATAGAGCCTATATTGTATATGAAGTCATAGTTGACCACTAAATCCATTTGTTTCTCTTATTATAGTAATGATGCCGGTTACCAAAAGCAAGAATACCGGTAAGCAAGTAGATGTGGCTGTCGAAGAGAGGACTAGTAAGTCACCCACTATACCAGCTAATCAAAGTGAGGCTCCAGCTGAGCATGCATCAGAAACTTCTTCCACTTCGGAAGAAATAAGGGGGAGGAGAACTATATCCCCAGAGCTACCTATTAATGCTGTTGATCAAGATCTTAGAAATGCAGTACAACTTTTGACTCGTATAGTTGCTGGGCAAGCCATGCCTACCACGGGTCCTAGTGGTACAGATAGGGAGGCTAGCCTTCGAACACAGGATTTTCTTAAGATGGATCCTCCCACTTTTACTGGATCAGATCTTAACGAGGACCTACAGGACTTTATTGATCAAATTCAAAGGGCCCTAGATGTTATGCATGTAACGGGTAGAGAGAAAGTGGAGTTAGCGGTGTATAGATTTAAAGGGGAGGCTATTTATTGGTACGAGGACTGGAAATGATCTATGGGTATTGATGCACCCCTATCTACTTGGAAAGAGTTCAAAGAGGCATTTCTTGATCATTATCTTCCATTCGAGATTCGTCAGGCCAATACAGAACAATTTTTAAATCTTTGTCAGGGGAATATGAGCGTGAGGGAGTACAGTCTCTGATTTAATTCCTTGTCGAGATATGCTCCTAATGTTGTAGCTACTATGGATGACAGAGTTCATCAATATGCGGATAGGCTGGATCCATATCTGGTTAGAGATTGTACTATTGCCGCTTTGAACAAAGATATGGACTTAGCGAGGATCCCAGCTTTTGCACAGAAAATGTAAGATCAGAGGCAGAGGAGAGAAACACAGGAATTAGAAAGAGGATATTCCAAGAGGGCCAGATCTATAGGGTAGTTCATGGCATCCCAAGGAGGGTCCAGACCACAGTTTTCTGCTAGACCACTTAGGCCATTATCTTCTTATTCTATAGCTAGTGCCCCACCACAGTTCCAAGGGTCCGGAGGAAATCAATTTGGGCACAAAAGTGAGAGTCAGAGTTCGCGGATAGTGGGGTACCAAAGGCAAGGGAATATGAGACAATCGAGACCTCCTCGAGAGCCATGCAATAAATGTGGAAGGTATAATTTGGGCGCATGTCGGCTGGGGACCAATGTTTGCTTTTGGTGCGGTATGTTGAGGCATATGATGAGAGAATACCCATGAAGGGGCATAGGGGGTATGTCACGACCTACGGGGTCATTTGTTGCATCATCATCATCAATGCCTTATTCAGGAAGGGGTGCACAACCAATGGGTCATGTTAGAGATGATACAGGAGCCATGAGTTTTAGCGGGGCTCAAAATCGTACGTATGCTCTAGCAGATCGACAGAATTTAGAGGCTTCCCCAGATGTGGTTACAGGTACGTTGTCTATCTTTTCATTTGATTTATATGCCTTAATTGATCCCGATTTTACATTATCTTATGTTACTCCATTGGTTGCTAGAAAGTTCAATAGAATACCTAAACTGTTAGTTAAGCCATTTGAAGTGTCCACAATGGTTGGGGAATCTATTATAGCTAGAAGGGTTTATCGAAACTGCATAGTAACTATTTGTGGTCGTGATATGATGACTGATCTTGTAGAGTTAGAAATGGTAGATTTTGATGTTATAATGGGTATGGAATGGTTGGCGTCTTGTTATGCCACAATTGATTGCTGCACAAAAAAGGTATATTTCCATTTTTCAAATGAATCAGTCCTTGAATGGAAAGGTGAAATTAGCGCGCCAAGAGGTAGATTTATTTCTTATTTTAAGGCGAGAAGAATGATTTCCAAGGGATACATATATCATTTAGTCAGAGTAAGGGATACAGAAGCGGAGCCACCAACTCTTTACGCTGTTCCGGTGGTAAATGAATTTTCTGATGTATTTCTTGAAGATCTTCTAAGTTTGCCTCTTGAACGAGAAGTAGAGTTTGGTATTGATGTAATACCAGACACCCAACCAATCTCCATTCCTCCGTATAGAATGGCCCCAGCAGAATTACGAGAATTGAAAGATCAATTGAAAGATTTGCTAGAGAAGGGATTCATAAGGCCTAGTATGTCCCCCTGGGGAGCACCAGTGTTATTTGTGCGCAAAAAGGATCGCTCGCTGAGGATGTGTATTAATTATCGACAATTGAATAGGGTGACTATTAAGAATAAATATCCTCTCCCAAGAATTGATGATTTATTTGATCAGTTACAGGGCGCCAAGTGCTTTTCTAAGATTGATTTGAGGTCAGGTTACCACCAAGTTAGGGTCAAAGAGAAGGATATACCCAAGATAGCTTTCCGAACACGTTATGGTCATTATAAGTTTCTAGTTATGTCATTTGGACTAACAAATGCACCCGCAACTTTTATGGATTTGATGAATAGGGTGTTTAAGCCATTCTTGGATGTATTTGTGATAGTTTTTATAGATGATATTATAGTTTATTCTAGATCAGAAGAGGACCATGCCAATCACTTACGACAGGCATTGCAGACTCTTCGTGATTGTAAGCTTTATGCAAAGTTCTCTCAATATGAGTTTTGGTTAAAGTCGGTGGCATTTTTGGGTCATATTGTATCTAGTGAAGGGATAAAGGTTGATGATCAAAAGATAGAATTTGTGAAGAACTGGCCAAGGCCCACAACGCCTATGGAGATTCGTAGTTTTCTCGGGTTGACCGGTTATTATAGAAGGTTTTTTAAAGGCTTTTCTTCCATTTCAGCACCCTTAACGAAGCTAACCCATAAAGCATCCAAATTCCAATGGAATGATGCCTGTGAGAAGAGCTTTCAAGATTTAAAGAACAAGTTGATTTCTACACCCGTGTTGGTACTTCCAGAAGGCACCGAAGGGTATACAGTGTATTGTGATGCTTCCAGAATTGGTTTAGGATGTGTATTGATGCAGCATGGTAAGGTAATAGCATATGCTTCTAGATAATTGCGACCACATGAGAAAATTATCCTACACACGATCTTGAGCTGGCAGCAGTCATTTTTGCTTTAAAGATATGGCGCCACTACTTATATGGGGTTTATGTTGATATATATACTAACCATAAAAGCTGGCAATATATTTTTAATCAGAAGAATCTAAATTTAAGGTAGTGGAGACGGCTTGAACTATTAAAGGACTACGATGTTGATATCTTGTACCATCCAGGGAAAACAAATGTGGTAGCTGATGCGTTAAGTCGTAAGGATATGATGGCGCCTATAGAAAGGCAAGGGATGATTAAAGATCTTTACCAGTTAGCTAGTTTGGGAGTTCGCCTTCTTGAAACTCCGAATAAAGAGCTTATCGTACATAATGCTGCGGAATCTTCATTAGTAGCTGAAGTGAAAGAGAAGCAATATGCAGATCTTATTTTATTACAACTTAAGGAGAACGTTCAGAGTGGTGCAACCAAGGCATTTGAGCTTATGCGAGAAGGAGTACTTCAGTGCCAAAACCGATTGTGTGTACCAGATGTAGACGGGCTAAGAAAGAAGATTATGACAGAGGCACATTTTTCAAGGTATTCCATTCATCCAGGATTAACCAAAATGTATCAAGATTTGAAAGATATGTATTGGTGGAATGACATGAAGAAGGGCATTGCAGAATTTGTAGTTGAATGTCCAAATTGTCAAAGAGTTAAAGTTGAGAACCAAAAACCCGGAGGTTATATGCAATGCATTGATCTTCCAAGCTGGAAATGGGACATGATCAACATGGATTTCGTTATTGGTTTGCCTTGTACATCCCAGAAGTTTGATTCTATATGGGTGATTGTTGATAGGCTTACCAAATCCGCACATTTCCTACCAGTTTGGACCACTTACACAGTTGAAGAGTATGCGAAGCTGTACATTAAAGAGATAGTCCGATTACATGGAGTGCCAATCTCTATTATATCATATCGGGGAACCTAATTTACCGCAAACTTTTGGAAGTCTTTTCAGAGGTGTTTCAGAACACAAATGAAGTTGAGTAAAGCTTTTCACCCTCAAACAGATAGAAAAGCAGAACGTACCATCCAAACACTTGAAGATATGCTACGAGCTTGTATAATAGATTTTAAGGGCAACTGGGATGATCATTTACCTCTTATTGAGTTTGCCTACAATAATAGCTATCATTCAAGTATCAAAATGGCACCATATAAAGCTTTATATAGAAGGAAGTGTAGATCACCAATAGGATGGTTCAAAGTGGGTGAAACTCTTTTGTTCGGACCGGATCTTGTTTATCAAGCCATAGAGAAGGTTAAAGTAATTCAGCAACGACTGAAAATAGCCCAAAGTCGACACAAGTCATAAGCGGATAGTAGAAGGAGAGGACTAGAGTTTTCTATAGGTGATTGGGTATTTTTGAAGCTATTACCAATAAAAGGGGTAATGAGATTTGGCAAGAAAGGGAAGTTGAGTCCACGTTATATAGGCCCGTATAAGATCACTCGAAGGTTTGGACAAGTTGCATATGAATTAGAGCTACCCCAAGAGCTCTCATCAGTACATTCGGTATTTCATGTGTCAATGCTTCGAAAGTGCATTGGAGATCCATCACATATCATTTCTACTGAGGATGTGCAAGTTACGGAAGATCTTACCTATGAGGAAGTGCCTATTGATATTCTAGATTGCCAAGTTAAGAAGATGAGAAATAAAGAGATAGTATCGGTGAAAGTACATTGGAGAAATTGTCAAAGGGAAGAGATTACATGGGAAGCTGAGGAAGCAATGAAATCTAAGTACCCTCATTTGTTCAAAGATGAAGAGGAAGTACAAGAAGATCTTTGAGTATTATTTCCAATACAATTGGTTTCATCCAAATCCAACGTCTGAGTAAGGGGTTATACTCGTTTTACTTAAGCCTATCAAAACAGATTTTTAGGGTCAACTTCAAACGAGCATAACTCCTTGTACAGGACGAAATGGGTGGCCTACTTTATATGAAATGAAATCCCTTTGAGTTATCTTTCCAATGATACCAATTTCACCCAAATCCAATATCGGATCAAAGAGTTATGGTCGATCTACTTTAGCTTATCAAAACAGTCCACCAAAGGACAGATTTGACATGATTTAAATTTTAAAGGCATTTTGGTCATTCCCTATTATATTATGGACGGGAATATGTGTATATATACATGTATATGAGTTCAAAAACTCATTTTCATCATCAATCATTAAGAAAGAACAAACCCTAGCCAAATTTGACCTTTAAATTACTTTTGATTCAACCGTAGAAATTCCAAAGTAATCCGATAACTGCGTTTGTCATCTCGAGAGCTTCGAACGACACCTATTATTTGTGCAAACAGGATTGCATAATCAAGAGGTGAATTATAAGGTTTGAATATTGTTTTCCTTTGTTCTCTTCCATATGTATATGTGTGATAGAGGATTATATGTATTGGTTGTTATTGAACGGTGATGAAAATAGGGTTATGGACTATTTTGCATGGTTTGGTTGTATTGAATTGTGGAAGGTGGATATGGTAATTGAGTTATGGAAGGTGGATATGGTGATATACTATTGAATTGATGATTATTTATGTCTATGGCTCAATTTGGTTTAATGGATTGGTTGGAAGGATAAATGAATCCAAACTTGATATTGGAGGATGTTGTATGAATATGCATGGAATGTGAATGTAATTGGAGTATAAGAGGGTTAAAGTGACACCCTTTATGGTGTAATTAAGGCTTACTACTTCACCACTAGTTTGGTGAATTCAAATAATTGAATTGTGACATTTGGTCGCTAATACTAGATTGCTATATATGTTCATTGTAGATAAGTAATCCAAAAAGACGAGAAGTCCATTTGGGACTAGTATTGAAGGTTGACAGTTAGGTATGTAAAGCATACTCTATACCATATCTTTGGCATGAAAGTGAACAATTGTTCTATTAAGAAAGTTTCCAAAGTTATTCAGTAACATGTGATCCATAATGGTTTTGTATGATGTCCTACGTTACCAATGAACTTATTTCCACCCTACAAGATGTCAAGACATTCCAATACTTACTTGTTTTCCAAATCTTACATGTTTATTGCACTAATGAATGTCAGAAGGTATCAGGTTACTCAAACAAGATCCATGTGCTGTTAATGACTCCAAAACATTTCATTGATATACCAATAAGTTCCTACTTCATTGTTATGGCATTGATGACTCCAAAACACTTTATTGATGTGCCAATGAGTTCTTACTTCATTGTTATTGCATTAATGGTCTATTTATATGTCTCTTATTGATGTATCATTGTTTCAAAGTATCAAAAATGCGGTGGCAACCGAAATAACAATCTCAAAGATTAATTGAACTAAGTGATGGAAGTTCTCTCTTATTGGGTGGTATCCCAGGGGCATAAGCCTATCATGGGTCGATCCCTATTTATGTGTTTATGGCAGCCTAATGGTCACAGTACAGTACAATAATGATTACAAAGATGATAAGAATGAAGGTAAAGTGATTGAATAAATACAATGTACAGGTTGTCACAAGTTCTAGTAAGTGTGGTCCACTCCTATTACGATTTATTCACTTGTTTCTGATTTCTATTGAGCTCCTATATCATATGTGATTATCTACAACTTTACATACTCAGTACATATTTTGTACTGACGTCCCCTATGGGGGACCTGCATTTCATGCTACAGGCACAGGTACCTCAGCTCATACACTCACAAGTAGGAGCCAGGATATCCAGCTGCTTTTGGTGAACTCCAGTTTGCTTTGGGGCTTTCCGTGTCATATCCAGTCACTTTTGGTATTGTATAGAAGTTAGTTATATGGCAGGGTGTGTTCCGACCTTAGTTAAACTATGTGTATTATTTAGAGGCTTTGTAGACCTAATGTACAGTCAAGGTGGTGTTTTGTTAGTAGGCATGATGGCTCCAACGGCCAAGTATTGTATATACATATATATGTGTGATCGAGCTTATACAGGTGATTATTTCCTTTTATATGTGACATGATGCTGTCCAAATTTCAGGTTGTCATAGAGGTATGCATGGGAAGTATAAGGTTATGAGCTGGTTCTCTCGGGCCTCCTCGATTACGGGTGCCAGTCCGCCCCAATAGGATTTGAGGCGTGACATTGGAGTTGTGTCCTAGCTATCTATAGTTAGTATTAGTTGAGGCTTCATAGACAGTTAGTATAGTTGATGTATTCAATTTCAGTTTTGCTTTGTATAAGTAGCGTTGTATTCATCTTAATGTAGCTTTGTATTGATCAAGTTCAGAAAAGATTTATTTTTGCATTTTTCTTCAGATTTATGTTCTTTAATCAATCGATCATGAGTTATGCCAGTATAAGGTTTATCTTGGGATCACTTGTGGTCCTAAGCACCGTGTGACATCTCGGGATAGATTTTTGGGGCGTTATAAGGTCCCTTATTCTCACAACTGCATATGATTTCCAATGACTCTGGGCTGTTTTCAATCATATCTAATCAACTTAACTTTCTCCATAGCTTCAAACATTGCATCGGGCCCAAGAAATGTGGCCTCACCCATTTCAAAACAACCTATGGGCGATCTATATGTCTTTCCATAAAGAGCCTCAAACAGCGCCATCTGAATGCTAGAATGGTAACTGTTATTATAAGCGAACTCAATCAATGGCAAATGCTCATCCCAACTACCTTTTAAATTAAGAGCACATGCCCTCAACATATCTTCTAGAGTTTTAATGGTTCTCTCTACTTGACCATCTATCTTAGGGTGGAAAGCTGAACTAAGATGAACTTGGGTACCAAGACCCTTTTGAAAGGCTATCCAACATTGGAAAGTAAGCTGAGTACCCTTATCTGAAATAATAGACAAGGGAACTCCATGTAATCTGACTAACTTTCGGATATACAACTTAGCATAATCTTTGGCTGTATAGGATGTATGAACTGGCAGGAAATGGGCCGACTTAGTCAATCTGTCTACAATAACCCAAATCAAATTATGCTGACAATGTGAATAGGGTAAACTAGTCATAAAGTCCATATTCACCTCTTCCCACTTCCAAGTGGGGACACCAAACTCTTGCAATGTACCACCAGGTCTTTGGTGCTCTACCTTAACCTGTTGACAAGTTACATACTTTACTACGACTCTGCTATATCTTTCTTCATACCACTCCACCAATAGATTTCCCGCAAGTCGCGGTACATCTTGGTAGCACCGGGACAAATAAAATAACCCACACCATGCACTTCTGCCATAATTCTATGTCTCAACTAATCAAAACAAGGCACACATAATATATTTTGGTATCTCAACACACCATCACCCCCTTAGGAGAAAACCTCTACCTTTTGGTCTTTAACTGACTACTCAGTTTGACCAAACTAGAATCCTTGTCTTACTTCTCTTTCACTTCCGAAACTAGGGAAGATTCAGAACTACTCTGGACCTAGACATTTTCTTTATCTAAATCAACCAACTTAACATCCAATCTAGCCAAATAATGAACTTCTCGAGCTAACTCTTTCATATCCTCTCCACATGAGCAAAACTGTCCTTCGACAATCTACTAAGGACATTTATCTCTACATTGGCCTTGCCCGGATGATACAATACACTCATATCATAATTTTTCAGCAACTCCAACTACATTCTCTGATGGAGATTCAACTCCCTTTGGGTAAACATATATTGCAACCTTTTGTGGTCCGTGAACACAACAACATGCACACCATGTAGATAATGTCTCCAGATTTTCAAAGCAAACCCAATCTGCAGAATCTTTTTGCTCCTGATGGGATGGTAAAGTATAGAACTAATTCTGGCACTGATCGCCACCAGTATTGGATGAACCACCTTGAGGAGGAGCTAGGCAATCAAAAGGAGTTGGTGCATTAGTAGCCTGAGTTCGGGGACGGATATTCCTATCTAGTATGCGGTCACTCTTTGATTCCATGACCCGATTGTCCACAACCATAAAAACCTTTTCATCCCCATAAACGCTCACTCGGATGGTTCTTACAACACTTAGCACATGGAGGATAACTGAGCCTACCACTCTCACTATTTTGAGATCTGAACATAAAAGACTTACCCTATTGTTACTGCCTATTTCTAGGTGTAGGAGCACTGACTGAAGAAGGTGCGGGCATAGATGAATGATTCTAAAATTATGATTGATTTCCTCCTTGAAATTTAGCCTGGCCATACCCAAACTGCTCGATTCTAGCCTTCTTATTTACTCTCTATCTTTTCTTCAACTTCTCTGCCTCAATCTTCTGAGCATGCATCATCAATCTAGCAAGATCCATATCTCCAATGAGCATAGCAGTCCTACACTCCTTAACTACCAACCCAGACACACCAATCACAAACTTACTCATGCTTGACCTAGGGACAACTATTTGATCAGGGGCATTCTTAGACAACTGATTGAACTTGAGGCAATACTCCTTTACTGTGATTGAGCCCTACCTCAGGTTTATAAACTCTTCTATCTTAGCTTTCCTTATATCATATGGGAAGAACTTGTCTAAGAATACATCCACATCACTACCAAATCATATGCAATATCCTTCAGCTTATAGGATTCCAAATTTACACTCTCCTCTTCAGAAACATGCATAATTTGGGTGATCTTCTTCACCTCATCTAGATAAAACTATCGGTCCTCACTTGCCTTTGACCTAGAGAATTTCAATGGGTTCAACCACGGATAAATCCCTATCTTGCTTAAGCAGGACTGCAGCCTGATGGTTGCCATGTATATTAGCTGTCATAGCATAGGATAGCACCTGAAAGGCAGCCCAAAACTCTGCATATAACACATTCTCATTCAAAGGATCGGCAGATTAAGGTGGCTGGTTATCATTTTTGTGTGTGTTATCTTGATGAGGAGGCATTTTCTATAATGTGAAAGCTTGAGTTAGAAGTAGATAGAGACACTGAATGCACGATAGATCATGAAAGAAAAGATAATTTCCTAAAATACTCCATGGCCTTTTGCTCATAGATGTGGCTCGCTTCACACCGATGATTAAGACTTTACTTAAAGTAGTTTGTCTGATTCCTTAGGACTCTCTAAACCTTAGGCTATGATACCAAGTTTGTAACAACCTAAAATTTGATTCTCGGGATGCCACACGATGCTTCAAACTGTAAGTAGTCCTGAGCTAACCCTGGCTTCCTTCTACTTAATCCAAATCTCAGTATGGGGGAATATGAATCTAAGAACAAGATAAATGCGGAAAACTATCTAAAGAATCTGACTATGTCTAAAAATACTAATTTCATCAGTCTAATAAAGCAAGTACTGAATGTTTGAATACTACAACTAAAATATAAAACTACATCTAATAGTCCAACAAGCCTCTATTGACTAAATCTAGAGAGTCACTGGGACAGGCCCCAGTTGACTCAAACTGTCTGAAATGAATACTGAATTATCTAGTACTAATAAATTGGAAATCTAAATAGATAGGTCCCTAAACTATGAGGACTCACCAACTATATAGATATAGATGATATGCTTGAAAATCACTCACGCTGCTGAGACTGAGCACCTGAACCTACATTATGAGACAATGTAACACATAGACATATATGTGGACATCAACAGTTTGGAAATGTACTGAGCATATGGGGATGAATGAAATAAGTAAACAATATCATCATAATTTATAAAATCATGCATACTAAATGTAAATGACTCACATAGGCTTGAGTAATCTGAAAACTAAAGATCATGAATCATTAACAATAAATCATAGAATATAAATCTTGTGAGCCATTACATTAAGTTCTAAAATCTCTTCTTTCTGAAAACTACTACATTATCTTGTCAACTGCAAGGGAAATACTTCTTCTCAAGACTTTAAGAATATTAAAAATCATTGTTTGCAAAACATATACTTTTATCTTAAGCCTTTAAACCAACAGACTATTTTAAGAGTAGGGTACTTCTTTTGGGAGGTTCTTCTAACCGACATAAACTATGTGAGCATTCACGGATTCCAAGGTTTTGCCCATGTTGGGGAGAGATGTTCTACCCTTGCCATCGGAATAGAACTTTTTATCTTAAGTGATCACACTCTTATTTATCCATGTAGAAGTAGGAATAATCTTAATCCTATAGGGGCACGTTGTTCTAGGGCATGAAACTTTGGTAGCATACCCATCTCGGTGCTAAATACTACTCCCATTCTCAAGCTCAAGATCTTAGGAAATCCATTTCAAAATAGCATAAGGGTTTACAAGCTTTTATTTAATTCTTAAGTCACATGAACAATATGGATTCTTTATTTTAGATTAGGATCAAAAGGTCAAATCTTTATAAAAAATCTGAGAATAATCTTATCCTAGGGTGCTCATAGCACAAACAATCTTTAAATAGCAATCTTTAATTTGGGCTTAATGACCCATGCAACAAACTCATGTTAAAAAATCGTAATATTCATGCTTGGTAATGCAAACATTGATAAATTAGTTCAAAATCTAGAAATTACTTTAATATGCATGAAAATATGAACATAATCATGTAATTCAACTTCTAAATCATTGGGAATCTCATAAGCTTGTAGATAACAATAATGGGTATATAACCTAACTTGAAATTCATGGAAAATTATATAAAATTCAGTAAAATTAGAATTGAAATAAGTTTCGGGTACAAGGACAAAAGGATTGTCCTTGTTCATAATCCCACATACCTTAATTGATGATCTTACATGAAAAGCTTAATTCTTAGATTCCCATTGAGTTCTTGGAGATGGATTCTCGATTATCTTGTCTTGGGAATCCTCAATCTTTAATTTTCTTGAAAAATTAATGGAGGAATATTGGATTTCTTGGAGAGAAAGTTTGAGCTTAGGGTTTTCTTTTGAAAGAGAATGGATGAAATAAGTATAAAGTGCTTTGGAATATGTTAAAACATATGTTTTGGATGGATTTGGGTCCTTGTGGATTGACCAAAATGCCCTCTTTAAATGCTAAGTCAGAGCTAAAAAATGTAGCATTTTTCTGAACTGGACAGCCACCTCGATGCGCCACAATCTTGGTGGCTCACTGAAAATTGACAAATGGGAACTGGGCATGCAATGCGACATGCCACCATCGCGGTACCTTATAGTTTTGCCATTTTGGCCTTTGGCGCATTGCACCAATATCACGTGGAGTTACTAGTTTTTGACAAATAGGAAATTTTCCCTCTCCATGATGTGGTGCTATTTCGGAGGGCCACTAGAAAATGACAATTGAGATTTTTTCCATCTCTGCGACGCGCCAAGTGCCCGAATTATGGTGTTTTTTTGACTAAAACTTAAAATTGCCATAACTTCTTACTCAGTTATCAAATTAAGGTGAATCTTATACCACTGGAAAGCTAATTAAATTTCCTACACATTGGAGGATCTAAAACTGCAAAATTCTACACGAAATAAACACCATTAATTGTAGAAGCTAAGCCTTAACATTTTAGGGACAAATTTAAGCTAGTAAAAGTTTGGGGTATTACAATATGAGGCATCATAGTTCAAGAAATGAGTATATGGTCAGTACTTTGAATGTAATGGTATGTTAAATAAGGTTAGGCTGATCTGCATGGATCATATGAATGAATAATAACTAACTGAATGAATAACATGAGTTAACTGATGTAGAGTATTTGAGGAAGCTGTAGAATCTAAGAATGCATGACCAAGCATATGACATGATACTAGAATAGTCTATAGATTAAAATACTAATACTGAACAACTAATAATTGTATGCCATGGTCAAGCAAGCTTGGAAACTGAACTCTGAACTTAACGCTGGACTGAAACTTTAGGAGTTATCATCTAACCGACATGCCCCAATATGAGCTAATTAGGGTCCAACCTGTGACCCCAGTTGGAAGGGTGTTAGTACCATGCCATAGGTACTAATACTAGCTGTATGGATCCACAAAAATAAAGTCTCAAAGGACTAATAACTCACCCTTTACTGGCAGGTGCTCTAGTGAGATATATGTCAACCTTCAACTGGTAGGTTAACATCTCTAACCTATGCTGGCTACCTAGTTCTAGAACGAAGGGACTGCTACTAAAGATCGCAACCTTAATTGGCAGTTGAGCCCTCATCCCTGGGTTTTCTCAGTGCTAAATTTGAATGCCAATTGAACTAACTCTAATTACTAGGCTGACCTAAACATACAAACATGATATACTAACTGGATTGATAATACTCTAATATATCTAAAACTATTCTGACAATACTGCAACTAAGTAAACAACAAGTTTTCCATTATTCATAACCCCCAGGACTCAATATCAAAATCAATAAGAACATATGAGAGCATTTGAAAACATAATAAGTAAGCATTATCCTAAAATCATTACTTAGGCATTTCACCAAACACTTGAGGGTCATGAGTTAAAGCATAGAGATAGTTTAGAACATATGATAGTAACATAGTTTCAATACTAAAATCATGGCTTAAGGATTTTATATGAAATTTTCATCCTATAAACATGTCAAGAACTAATTCCAACAAAAAACACATGTAAACATGGTATAAAGTCAAAATTCATGAAAGTTCATGGATATAATTCATAGTTACATGTAAATATCAAATCATAAAACTTGAAAATGATTCTTGTAATCCATGGGTGAAAGGACACTTGGATGAACAACAAACATACCTTAATTGAAGAATTTCATGAAGGTTCTTGGTGGTTTTCTAGAAACTTGATGGGGCTAGGGTTTTTCTTGAGATAGAATTATTTTCTTTGAGAAAAATTATGAATAATAGTGCATATAATGCCCTTTTAGGGTTTTAATTTTGTGTTTTGGATGGGTTTAGGTGAGAGAAAATGAAAATACTACCCTTGAGAAATTAAAATTCATAACTGGAATGCTGATTTGGCCTTTATTGTGATGCGCCAAGACTGCCATCACAATTCTGCCACGACGCAGTGCAATCGAGGTGACTTTCTTGAATCTGACAACTGACATTTTGAATATCACCATAACTTGATGAAGTGACCACTGTTGTAGCCTCAGCGATATGTCACAATCACAGTGAACTACTATTAAGGAAGTCCAAACATGGTTCAAACTGATAAGCCCAAATTATACCTCTTTTTTGAGTATCTAAGCGGTCGCTGTCAAATATAAAACCCAACTAGGTTGGGGTCAAATCCCACAGAGAATATGGTGTCAATACAAGTTATTTGTGGTGAAATCAGCTGATAGTTAGTAATTTCCTGTAAATGAGGGTTTGGAGGGTAAATGGAAAGTATATGATACTTCAAGTAAATAGTTTGCTATTTTTGTTTTAAGGGTTTGAATATAATGGTATGGGAAACTAGGGTTATGGTTACCAAAATGTTTAAATAGATCAGGTTGTAAATTACTTTAGAGTTCCAATTGACACTTCAATTGCAAGAAGAGTTGAATCCTATTATTAACCCATTCATCTCTCTACCTCAGTGGGTAGTGCACCCGTTAATTCTCTCAAACTTAAAGGATGTATTTTCTATTCAACTATATTCTCATGTAGGCAAATCCGATTAAGGCAATTTCCATTAAACTAAAGATTAAAATCTTTTGAGTCCATGTAAACTCTTTTTTTTTCCCACATACACCTTCCTCTCGGACAAGTGATGTCCTTGGGTTCACCTTTCAAGTTACAACTAAGAGAGATCGTTATATTTCTCGACAAGCACTTTCTTCTAGGACAAGTGATTACTTCATTGAAGTAACCTAACAAGCACTTTCCTCTCAGACAAGTGATGTTGTAGTGCTGACTCTACTAAGTTGCAGTCAAGAAAGATCATTAAAGTGAAGAAAGGCTTATACAATATCAATTAATCATGGAACTTAAGTAGATTCACAACCCAAACTAGTTATTTTACGTCAAGTCTCCCATAACCCTAGTTATGGGACATTAGCCACACATTTCCATAGAAGAACTAGAAAACATCATTGTATTGTTCATAAGAAAATCAAGATTTACTTACAACAGTTACAAGATTATGTTCTTGAGTCTTTAATAGAAATGAAATGATTAAAACCAAAATCTAATACTCACTTCCCACAATATGGTATGATACAATGAACTAGTAAGAAGGATAAAAGAGAAAGAAAGCTAGATCTGGAAAGTCTAGATCTCAGATCTAGCTTCAGTAGAAAAGTCAAAAGTAGGTGGGAATGAAGAAAACTCTAAGCTAAGATTGAGGCTAAGACAATATGGAAGATAATATCCAAGATAATGAAATAAACCCTAAAACATGATATTTGTAGATGTTTAGAGCTCAGGATTTAAAAACATTCAGACTTGGGACCGCGTCAGGTGCGGCGATGTAAGTCGATGGTCCATCGAATATCCGACAGTCAGTTGCATGCTACCATCACTCAGATCTAGTGTTTATGAATTCTACTTAGCAACGACTATATATTCCGAAGGTCTGTCGCATGAGACCGTCGCATGATTCCAGTGGCCTGGTCTTCTTCTTCTTGGCGATGTTATCGACCGACTGTCTGTTGCTTCCACCATTGCAAGTGATTTCCTCTTAATTCTACCCATTTTCTTAAGTAATTCATCCCACTTGGCTTTTGTACTGAAAACACTAAAATACAATGTCAAATACAACTTAGTTGCTTGAAAACATGCATTTATCTTACGAAAAAGGCCTAAGATGTTTCATTAGAAGTCGGAACATCAACACCCTCAACTTAAGATAATTGCTTGTCCTCAAGCAAATCTCACCAGATTTGCAAATATGTCCAACAAAATGATAAACATTTAGCAGTCATGTCAACATAGCTATACAATTATTCAACCTGCCCATTGGACTAAATAATTTAACACATAAGGATCTATAAATGGTATCAACTACTACTCAGCATATTTATAGCCATATATACAATACCCAAAGGAATCAGTAGTCCAAGAATAAATTACATGCTCTCACTGCCAATGAAGTCCACCTCTCATTACATATATTAATTTGTAGATGAATCTGATACTCTTACTCTCAGAACAGAAGTTACAAACAATATGTACACTCATAGGCTTGACCATATCATCTAATGTTTACTCATAACTGACTCTCCAAGATCAATTAGGACTTTTAAGGATAAAAAATAAGGTTTTGGACTTGGTGAGGTTAGACTTTTAGGAAGGAGTGGCTAGTTTCACTCTCATTTTCCCTTCTGGGTAGCTGCTCGCCAAGACTATGCCTTCATTTATTCATTTTAGCTCAACATTATCCCGATTGCCACACAACATTTTTATACTATTATTTTTTATTTAAATCAGCATCAGCCACCCTCAACTTATGAGGATCCAGTCAGTCGAGGTGCACAATATCTATTTAGACATCTAACTAGATCAGGGCCGGATGCTCTCTCACAATTTAAATTGGATCAACCTCCTATATTTTTAACAACTTAGCAATAGCCACCCTCAACTTAGGTTATTTGCCTAAGTTCAAGTACACGATGTCCCATATCAGACCAGGGCCAACGCTAAATGCTAATATTTACTAGAGAGTGATTCCATACTTATTTGGGTACAACAAACATTAACAAGGCTTGACAAAATTTACAATAACTTATTTTTGGTAGGTTGTTATTGTGGCTAAGGGGACTAAGAAAATAAGGAGGCCTACTATCCTATCTTATTGAGTTAGAAACAAAACAACAACAAATGAACCGGGCAAGTTCTGGATTTAGCATATCTGTAGGAACTATACAAAAACTCACACACACAAGAACCAAGTTAATTCCTATTCCACTAACTCTTGGGATCGGTAACATGTGGCTATAATCACTTACATTCGTATTCTAGTTTTAGAATCACATATGGTCATATAGCATGTTTACCAAAAGGAAAAGAAGAATTAATTATATAACAAATGTACATAAACACTTTACCACAGTCACTTGTTATGCACATATACAAACTGGTGTTAACATAAACTTTACTTTTATTTATTTGATGGAAGGGTTTACCAACAAAACATACTTAAAACAAGAAGATATGAAACTAAAATTAAACTTAGATAGTAATGTAATCCATGCAAAAATTGAAATTAAACTAATAGAATCCTAGACATGCCGGTTATCCTAGATAGCACATGTTGGGGTCAAGAATATCGGAAACATAACCTACATGGTACAGGCATATCCCACCCCCATACAAAACAATGCATTGTCCCCAATGCATATGATATAAGTATAAAAGAAGGGAAAAATACTTGTGTTGCACCTCTTACTCATCTGAGTCATCTGTTAAGTGTGGTGAGGCTCCAGTGGCCTCGCCAGGTACAACATTGACCCCCATGGTAGTGGGAGTACTCATAATCTCACCCTCCGTGGTCGGAGGTATCACAACTCTAGCTAGGTCTAAAATTTGCCCCCTAACTAGGGCAGACCTAGTCCCGAGGCCTTTTTTCTTCTCTTGCTGCTATTTTCTTTAACTTCTTGGTTGCCCGCTGCATCTAAAATTCCTCGAGTTCCTGAGGTGACCTGGTTTTCATTCTGCGTTTCCTTGTTTCTTTCTTAGCAGCTTTCTTAGCTGCCCTTTCAGCATTCTCATCTATATCTACTGTCTGTTTAACTTTATCTTTGATCAGACACCCAAAAAGATCAATAAGACCCTCATCCTTATCATAATAGCCTAGACTAGATCAAAATTGGGCTGTTATGGCTACTGCTGTATCCTATCGATATTTTCCCGGAGTCGATGAACTTCCTCAATCAATTAGGCAGAATTTGGAAAGGACATAGTATATACTTTTTGTTTATCCGATCCTCCATATTATCCATTTGGAGTTACATATTTGAAACGGGCGCAATGCATCAGAAATAATTTTCTCCACGAAGGGTTTGAAATCTTTGCCCCAAAGTGCTATCTGTTTTTCCACCTTTTTGACTGTTTTCATAGTCTTTGAAAAATTGTCAGGGTTCAGCCTGTACTCAGAAGGTAGGGGCAAAATAGACATAGAGTCTGGGGTGCTTCCCATAGGCATGGAAGCTGAACCTGTCGAGGTGGTAGAAGGTGCATAAACAGTCAGAGGCATGGGCATACCTGTAGGAAAATCTGATGATTTGGGCACTAGAGTGGACTAAGTTTGCTAAGATGGTGACCTGTTGGTCCTCAAATTGAACCTTGAGTCATCCTTTGTCTTTTTGATATCCTATTTGTACAGTGCAGGAACCTCATTATCTAACCCACTGATTAACGAAACATTTACCTGCTTTCACAATGCAGTGATGAGGCAAGGGAATGGCAGTGCAGAGTGGGTCTTGTGAGCCCAGAAGAACAACTTATCGGAGATGATGTTCCTAAAATCCACTGCAAATCCTTTAATCAAAGAAGCAACTAGCATAGCTCTAGTTCTTTCTAATCGATCATCACCTCTTATGGGCAAAGTCAAAGTCGCACGATTGCCCACTAGAATTTAGCCTTAAAGCTTAGTAATTTCTTTGATATTTTCTCGTAGGGAGCATGCAACCATAAAGGCTCGCCTCCGTCTGTCAGTACCCTAGCAAACCATGGCCTTTGCTTAGCCCGTATGAATTGCCAATGCTCCAACTTTGGAATAGCCCCTGGAATCTGATAGTCTGCCCAAAACAGAAATCTATTCAAAGTCCGCTCCAAGATATCAATGTCAACTCCGCGCATAGGGACCATATCAATCTTGTTCCTATCAGCAGTCATTATACCTTTGGGCAAATATTTTTCTAACAAGTCCAAATAGTTAGCAAAAAATTCACGAACAAAATGAGCTTGGTAAGATCCAAGTGGCGTGCTCATCCATTGCAATTGATAGTCATTGAACCTGAGCTCAAGTTCAGGGTATTCATGCAAAGTTGTTGTGATAATCTGGAGCTCCTTTAAAATAGCCCTTTTGATTTGTGACCTATCTGTTGGTTCTAGCCCTTCGTAGAAAATCTTACGAGCACCCGCTACATCTTTCTGAATGGGGTTAGCGACTTCCACCCCTACCTCAAATGGGATTGAAATAGAGGTATTGCTGCTACTACTCTCAACAACCTCATCAGACGAGGAAGAGGAAGAAATGACCGGCTGATGATTTTTCCTAGTGTTACGATATGGTGCATTAGAACTTTGTGCTAACCCTGCACGTTGGTTTCTGTCTCTGCCTCTAGATGGTGGAACTCTTGGATCCATAGTACCTGAAATGCACAACATGTATTAGTTTTAGGCTTAAAATAGAAGAGAGAAATATTTTGGACCAACGACGGTACAAGGCGATGGTCCATCGAGCCTGTGATGGTATGTCGACCTCTACCATCGGATCTTTCCAGTAATACCATTTCTGAGAATTTTGCGACAGCCTACGGTGATGGGACATCTGGTATGTGATGGTCCATCGAGACTCCGACGGTCCATCGCGAGTACTGTTGTCTGTAAATTTCAAATTCTAAACTCATTTCGGCATTTTGTTGAACACCTTGCGTACCCTTATCATTCAAACAATTTCCATGGCCTTTTTGATCAACACACGACACCACACTTTCATTTTATGATCCATGGGTTACTCAAGACTTCCCCCAGGACAGTGTACCATTAATTTCAACTAAAAATCATGAACATGTATTACCAAAAGTAGAAGAGAAAGAAAAATTATTCACTTGGTTCTCTACCATATATTATTTTATGTATTATGTTGCAACAAAGATAAAGAGTGAGGGAAAAACTTCATACCTTGGTAGTGCAGTATAAATGGGCTACTCAGATTTCACACAATAAACTTCCAAACACAATATTATCAGATATTGTAATGAGAGAGATGTGAGTTTTGTTTGTGAGGAGGAATAAAGGAGAAGACTTCTTCAAATAAAGAGGGAAAGGAAAGTGAATAGGTGTAAGAGAAAACTGAATAGGCATAAGTTCTTTGAATAGGTAGGAGTTACGTAACTGCTTCAATTTATCAGTTTAAAAATGTTTGGATTGGATAATGATTAATAGTTGGTCATTTAAAGCAATCCGACCCGACCCGCTGAACTAGGGTTAAGTGCGACGGTGACAATAATGGTTCGTCGCACATGTGATGGTAAGTCGGTCATACTATTGCGACTATCCAGTGAACATACCTGGGACCAAACTATGGTGGTGAAGTACGATGGTACGTCACTTGTGCGATGGTCCGTCGGACCTTACTGTCGTGCCTTTTCAAGAATTTTAGTTTTTGGGCTCATGGCGACCATGGACTTTGATGATACATTGCTTGTTTGACGGTCCGTCGGAGTACCTCCGTCAGTTACCCTAAACTTTCTATGCCTCTATTTTTCTGGATTTTAGTACCTACATACTTACATACACCTTTCAGTTTGAACAAATTGACAAAATGCCTAAAAATAATGCTATACTACAGCAAAAATGTGGGTTGCCTCCGACTAGCGCCTGATTTATTGTCACGACATGACTTAGACATCTTGATTACTCAATTTCATCAAGATCTATGTTAAAAACACTGTTTATCGAGTCACTCAGACCAATATATATTTTGACACATTGTCCATTAACATTAAAGACACTTCCATCTTTACTTTCAAGCTCAACTACTCCAGTGAGTAGACTTGATTTACCTTAAATGAACCTGACCATCTAGACTTGAGTTTACCTGGAAATAATTTGAGTCTGGAGTTGAAAAGAAGTACCAAGTCACTTTTCTAAAACTCTCGCTTTGTAATTTTTTGATCGTGGTACTTTTTCATTCGTTCCTTGTATAAGTCTGCTCTCTCATAGGCCCCAAGATGAAACTCGCCCAACTCATTTAATTGTTCCAACCGCAAGTCTATGGCTTCACCCTAGTTCAAGTTCTACCTCTTCAGCACCCATAATACTTTATGTTCCAGCTCCACCGGCAAATGACAATCCTTTCCATATACCAATTGGCATGGATACATGCCGATTTGAGTATTAAAAGCTGTGCGGTAAGCCCATAATACATCGTCTAGTTTCCTAGACCAATCTTTTCTGCTGGCGTTCACTATTTTAGTAAGGATAGCTTTGATTTCCCTATTAGAGACTTCTACTTGCCCACTAGTTTGAGGATGGTACGGGGTGGTTACCTTATATTTTTTAACGCCATACTTTGCCAAGGCTGCCTTGAACATCTTGTAATAGAAGTGAGATCCTCCATCACTTATTATGGTATGCAGTACCCAAAAGCGAGAGAAGATATTCCTTCGCAAAAATGCAACCACCCATTTACTTTTGTTATCTGCCAAGGCTGCTGCTTCAACCCACTCTGACACATAGTCAACAATGACTAATATGTACTTAATTCCAAACGAGCTTATGAAAGGCCCCATGAAATCAATGCCCCAAACATCGAACAATTCTACTTCAAGCATTGTAGTTATTGGAATTTCATGTTGTTTTGAAATGGACCCTTGCCTTTGGCATTGATCACATCTTTTCATAAATTTGTAGGAGTCTTTGAACAATGTGGGCCAATAGTAGCCAACTTTGAAGCACTTTTTGTGCGGTACGATCACTCGCGTGATGACCTCCTACTGGGGAAGCATGAGCTGCTTCCAGTATGCTCAATATTTTTGCTTCTGAAATATATCGTCTGATAATACCATCTGCACATCGCCGAAACAAATACAGCTCATCCCATAATTAATCCTTCACATCACGGAGAAACTTTTTCTTTTACTTAAATGAAATGTTCTTCGACAACATTTCACTTACCACAAAATTGGCAAAATCTGCAAACTAAGGTATTTTCTCAAAAAGTGCAGCCAGTATTTTTTCATCTGGAAAAGAATCATCAATATCAAGATCAACCTTAGTCACTTGCTCTCCGTCGATTCTAGAGAGGTGGTCTGCTACTTGGTTCTCGCATACTTTTCGATCTTTGACTTCAAAGTCAACTTCTTGTAGCAGTAACACCCACCAGATCAACCTTAGTTTAGCATCGTTTTTCTCTATTCGATATCTCAGTACCACATGGTCGATATGAACCACCACTTTGGTTCCTAAAAATTAAGCACGGAACTTCTCAAATGCATAAACAATTACGAGAAGCTTCTACTTAGTAATCGAGTAATTTTTCTGTGCTCCGTTCAAAGCTTTGATTTTATAGTAGATAGGGTGGAACAGATTTCCTTTATTTTGGCCAAGAACGGCCCCAAGTGCTACCCCACTTGCGTCATACATGATTTCAAAAGGCATGGACCAATTTGACGCAACAACCACAGGAGCAGCCACAAGCTTCTCCTTAAGACACTCGAATGCCTTGTTGGAATCTTCATCAAATACAAGCTTGGTTTCTTTATCCAACAACTTGCACAATGGATTTGCAATTTTGGAGAAGTCTTTAATGAATTTTTGATAGAAACCTGCATGGCCAAGGAAACCGCTAACCCTTTTTACTAAAATGGGGGGTGACAACTTTGCAATAACTTCAACCTTGTCTCTATCAACCTCAATCCCTTTATCTAGAATTTGGTTTCCCAAAATGATGCCTTTTTTTTTTACCATGAAATGATATTTCTCCTAATTTAGCACAAGGTTGGACTCTTCGCACCTCTACAACGCCTTGCTCAGATTTATAAGACATGACTTGAACGAATCTCCGACCACAGAAAAATCATCCATGAACACTTCCAAAGTGTCCTCAACCATGTCAGAAAAATAGACATCATGCACTGCTAAAAAGTGGCAGGTGCATTACATAAACCAAATGGCATTCTCTTGAATGCAAATGTGCCATATGGGTAGGTGAATATTGTTTTCTCCTAATCTTCTGGGGTGATTGAAATCTGGTTGTACCCCAAATATCCATCTAGAAGACAGTACCAACCCCTTCCTGCTAGGCGATCAAGCATTTGATCCATAAAGGTCATTGGGAAGTGATCTTTCAACGTCCACGAGTTTAACTTTCGGTAGTCCATACAAACTCTCCACTCAATGACTGGTCTGAGTGGGATTAATTCATTTTTCTCATAGGCAACTACCGTCATGCCCCCTTTCTTAGGCACACACTGCAGGGGACTCACCCACTTACTGTCAGAGATAGGATACACTACTCCTACATCAAGCCATTTGATAATCTCCTTTTTTACAACTTCTTGCATTGGTGGGTGCAGTCTCCATTGATGTTCAATGTTGGTTTGGAATTTTCCTCAAGCTGAATTTTGTGCATGCAAATGCCCGGAGAAATACCAATAATATCTGCAATGGTCCAACCAATTACTTTTTTGTATCACTGAAGCACTGAAATAAGTGCTTCCACCTGCTTCTCGCTCATACCATCTGCAATTATAATTGGTAATGTGTTTCCACTGCCTAGAAACACATACTTTAAATGGCTCAGCAGCTCCTTCAATTCCAACACCGGTGGTTCTTCAATGGATGGCTTAGCCGGTGGTGTTGGCCAATTTTTAAAATCTAAATCTAGCTTTTTGGGAGCACATGAATATGGTCCTATTCCATTCAATGCACAACTGGTCTCTTTATAACTCTCGATGCTGTCACTGTTGAGATTCATCAAAACTGCTGCTAGAGGTTCGCCAACAACCTTCTCCAGTATTGAGACTTCCTCATCATCTTTGTAGTAATCATCCACAATAGACAACACACTCATTTCTTTGGGTTGTTTCATGGATTGACAAACATCGAAACAAACTATTTCATCATTTAGCCTAAATAGAAGTTTATTAGCTCTCAAAGCAATGATCACACTACCAGTGGCAAGGAAAGGTCTACCCAAAATTATGGGCACCTCAAAGTCTACTTCATAATCCAGTATGACAAAGTCTGCAGGGAATATGAAATTTATCACTTTGACCAACACGTCATACAATATCCCCACAGGCCATTTCAAAGATCTATCAGCTATTATTAATCGCATGTTTGTGGGTGTAGGATTTACCAAACCCAATTTCTTGTAAATAACAAGTGGCATTATATTAATGCTTTCTCTAAGATCACACAGTGCCTTGGCAAAATCAAGAGGGCCGATCGTGCATGGAATGGTGAACATGCCTGGATTCATCTTCTTTTGCACCAAATACCTTGTGGCAATTGCTTTACAATGATGGAGGTTATCTTCTGCCTCAAAGATAACTGCCCACTTTTTGGTAACAAGGTCTTTCATAAATTTTGCATTTCTTGGCATTTGTTCTAACGCTTTCACCAATGACAAATTTATTATCAACTATTTAAGAATTGCCATGAATTTGCCAAACTTTGTATCGTTGGCCTTCTTCTTCAATCTGTAAGGAAAATGAGGTGGTGGTATTGGGAGAGTAGTGACTACCATTTTCTTTTTCTTTTCTTCTTTATTCCCTAATCTTAGGGGGAATATCGTTATTGCCCAGCTTCTCATCTTCGGTTGGACTATTTCCATCAATATTATGATCTTCTTCAATCACATCATCATCCATATTTTTTCCCACAAAAGGACCCAGTAATGTTTTACCACTCTGTATGGTAATCACCATACAAGAACCATTATTTCAAGGATTTTTAATTGTATCGCTCGGTAGAGTGCTACTCTTCCTTTGGTTGACTGTGACAGATAGTTGGTTCATTTTCTGCTCCAACTATTTTATTGAAGCAGAGTATGAACCAATCATTTGGTTTGCAGAGGATATGTGTCTTTTCATCTCATTCATTGTAGCCGATTGTGCCTCTTGGCTCTTCATTATTTGCATTAACATGTCCTCCATGGACATATGACAGCTTCTTGATTTCAAGGAGGAACATACAATCCACTTCGGTCATTCCTGCTCTTCCAAGTTCCTTGGTCGCGATCCCTGTAACCAGATTTTTCATAGTATTTTTGACCTTGGTTTCCTTGGACACCGCCTCAGAAACCCCCCTGATTATAGAGATAGTTAGCCTGTTCCTCATGTTTAGATTCATCATGCCCTTACGCATTTTTAGATTCTTTGTTCCCCAGTCATCCCCATAGATACAGTAGGTCTTGCTACCACAGAATCCCTGGTATTCCAAGTTCTACTTTATTTTGTCATCCTGTCGAGCATTTGCAAAGCTTCCTGGAAAGTGAGATCCATAAATGATCCACCGGCTGCATTGTCCACGACGTACCATGTGATAGAATTGAATTCCTGATACAGAGTTTCTATAAAATAAATATCTATCATGTTGTGATTCAGGCACTACATCAATTTTTTCTTGAATCTCTCCCATGCTTCGTGGAGAGCTTCGGTTGGGTGCTACCTAAAATTACTGATTTTGTCTCTCAGCTGTACCCTTCTGGAGGGTGGAAAAAACCTTTTGAGGAAGGCATCTCTCAATTGTCTCCAGTTGGTGATAGAATCT
This sequence comes from Capsicum annuum, assembly GCF_002878395.1. Lineage (NCBI taxonomy): Eukaryota > Viridiplantae > Streptophyta > Magnoliopsida > Solanales > Solanaceae > Capsicum > Capsicum annuum. Next base: position 15,686,496 of record NC_061121.1, read on the forward strand.
GGCGTCAGCTCAGTCAACCATAATGTTGCCTCCCCTGATAGAGAAAATAGAAATAATTGAAGATGGATTGCATTTTGTCCAACTCCCAGAATTTTAAAAGACTTGCATATGGTGATAAAATTCACCAAATGTATGTTGGGATCATCTCTCGAAAGCCCACTAAATAATCCTTTCAGATGAAGGAGCTGAATCATTGTGCTTGTGATGTTGAATTTGGCACCTGGTGCTAATGGTGGAGGAACGATGGATACCGTTGCTCCGTCTCCATCCAACTCATCTTCATTTTCAAATTGATCATACTGTATTGGTTGATGATCTTGTCTTGCTCAATAAGGACAATTTCTGTACATATTTCTATTTACTAGAGCGGTAACATCTTTTACATACCTTTGGTCTCCTGGTATTAATAGTTCATCATCTCCTAGGTCCTCGTCATTTAGGTTAGGTGCTCGACCTGGGTTATCAATGTTTTGTTGATGTAATTGAGCATTAGCCAGGGCAGCTAATCTGTCAACTTTTTGTTAAGTAGCTATTCTACCAATCAGATGCGGTTTGGGGTTAATTGGTAATAATGGTTCTCCTGATCTTCTTGTTTGTGGCATCAACCATAATAAGCCTGTAACTAAGAAAAACAAAAAACAACATAAAATTTGGAAATTTAACTAATCAGTTAATCACCACAAATTCTTAATTGACAACCGTAGTTCCCGGCAACGGTGCCAAAATTTGATACGCCCAAATTACACCTCTCTTTTGAGTATGTAAGCGGTCACTGCCAATTATAGACGCCAACTAGTTTGGGGTCGAATCCCATAGAGAATATGGTTTCAATACAAATCGTTTGTGGTGGAATCAGCTGATAGTTAGTAATTTCTTGTAAATGGGTGTTTAGAGAGTAACTGGAAAGTATATGACACTTCAAGTAAACGGTTTGCTATTTTTTAAGGGTTTGAATATGATGGTATGGGAAACCAGGGTTATGGTTACCAAGAAGTTTAAACAGATCGGGTTGTAAATTATTGTAGAGTTCTAATTGACACTTCAATTGCAAGAAGAGTTGAATCTTATTATTAACCCATTCATCTCTCGACCTCAGTGGGTAGTGCACCCGTTAGTTCACTCAAACTTAAAGGATGTATTTTCTATTCAACTATGTTCTCATGTAGGCAAATCCGGTTAAGGCAATTGCCATTAAACTAAAGATTAAATCTTTTGAGTCCATGTAAACTCTTTCTTTTCCCACATACACTTTTCTCTCGGACCAGTGATGTCCTTGGGCTCACCTTTCACGTTGAAACTAAGAGAGATTGTTACATTTATCGACAAGCACTTTTATCTCGGACAAGTGATTGCTTCATTGAAGTAACCTAACAAGCACTTTCCTCTCGGACAAGTGATGTTGTAGTGCTGACTCTACTAAGTTGCAGTCAAGAAAGATCATTAGAGTGAAGAAAGGTTTATAAAATATCAATTACTCATGGAACTTAAGTAGATTTACAACCCCAACTAGTTATTTTATGTCAAGGCTCCCATAACCCCAGTTATGGGAGATTAGCCACAAATTTCTATAGAAAACCTAGAAAACATCATTGTATTGTTCATAAGAAAATCAAGATTTACTTACAACGGTTACAAGACTATGTTCTTGAGTCTTGAATAGAAATTAAATGAATAAAACCAAAAGCTAATGCTCACTTCCCACAATATGCTAAGTTACAATGAAATAGTAAGCAAGATAAAAGAGAAAGGTAGAAAGCTAGATCTGGAAAGTGTAGATCTTAGATCTAGCCTCACAAGAAAAGTCAAAAGTTGGTGGGAATGAAGAAAACTCTAAGCTAAGATGGAGGCTAATACAATATGGAAGATAATATCTAAGATAATGAAATAAAACCTAAAACTTGGTATTTATAGGACTTCAGAGCTTAGGGTTTAAAAACATTCAGACTTGGGCTTGCCGCGTCAGGTGCGACGGTGCAAGTCGATGGTCCGTTGAATATTCGACTGTCAATCAAATGCTACTGTCGCTCGGATCTAGTGTTGATCACTTCTGCTTAGAAATGACAGTATATTCCGATAGTCCATCGCATGTCCGACAGTCTATCATATGAGACCGTCGCTTGATTCCAATGGCCTGGTCTTCTACTTCTTGGTAACGGTACCGACCGACTGTCCGTCGCTTACATCGTCGCAAGTAATTTCCTCTTAATTTTGTCCATTTTATTAAGTAATTCATCCTACTTGGCTTTTGTCCTAAAAACACTAAAATACAACATCAATTACAACATTAGTTGCTTGAAAACATGAATGTATCTTACGAAAAAGGTCTAGGATGTTCCATCAGAAGCCGGAACATCACAAACCTTATCCAAAATATATGAAACTTACCCGAGACATGCTACTTATACCCTTGAACATGAATCAACTCAAATACTTACATCTCGGAGTTGAGAAGGTCACTTTAAAAATCAGCGAAGTTAAGAGGCCAAAAAAAATTAAACTAAGTCTCCAACACTTGGCCAAATTTTTGGGTTCTAAGTCTCTTGTACATGCACTATGGGCTTAATTGAGCTAAGATAATTATGTGGTATTACAATATTTCCCCCCTACGAACTTTTATAATCGAATGAGACTGATTAAGTTGGCAATACAGAGGTACTGATATTACATGCTAATTATGCATTACTGAAAACATGATTACATGACTGAGTCTGAAACATGGTAACTGACTGAACTGATTAATGAATGCACACAATGAAATAAATATGATTATATGGTTCTAATTGAGAATGGAAAAGACAAACTCTAGGGAAAATTGTTAGCTTGATCTGGGTCTGAGTTTGTGGAGAAAAGGTGAGGGTACTTGGTACTCATTCTGCTTCTGTTTTCCAAGTAGCTCCCTCAACGGACTGATTTCTCTAAAGAACTTTGACCAAGGGAACTTTGTTGTTCCTTAGTATGTGAATCTGGATATATAATATTTCAACTGGGAGTTCTTCATGTGAAAGTCCCTCCCGAATATCTTATCTCTCTAAAGTAACAATGACAACTTGATCACCAATACGCTTCTTTAATAACGAAATATGGAACACTGGATGCACTGATGCCAAATCTGTAGAAAACTCAAGCTCATACGCTACTTTAATAAAATGACTCAAGATCTTGAAAGGGCCTCATATTAGGGATTGAGCTTTCCTTTTTTACCAAATCTCTTCACTCCTTTTATGGGACAGATTTTCAAATATACAAAATCACTAATCTCAAATTCGATATCCTTTCTTCTTATATCTACATAAGATTTCTGTCAGCTCTGGGATACATAAGCCTCTTCCTGATCAACTGAACTTTCTCCAAAGCATTGAACACTGAATCCTGCCCTATCAGCACAGTCTCACCTACCTCAAACCAACTAATAGGAGATCTAAATCTCCTCCCATATAGAGACTTAAATGAAGCCATATAAATACTTGAATGATATATGTTGTTGTAGGTGAACACAATCAATGGTAAGTGATCATCCCAACTACCCTTAAAGTTGATAACACAAGATCTCAACATATCTTCTAAGGTCTGAATGATCCTCTCTGCCTGACTATCTATCTGTGGGTAAAAGGCTGTACAGATATGAACTTGGGTACCAAGACCCTTCTGAAAAACCTTTCATAAATAAGAGGTAAATTGAGTACCTCTATCTAAAATGATAGACAACAGGACTCCATGAAATCTAATCAACTCTTTAATATAGACCAGGGCATAATCCTCAGTTGAATAAGAAATAGGGACTTACAAGAAAGGGAATAATTTGGTCATCTTGTCCATAATGACCCAAATTGAATCATGCAGACGACGAGTATAAGGAAAACCCATCACAAAGTCCACGTTCACCTCTTCCCACTTCCAAGTAGGAATACTAAACTCCTGTATGGTGGCACTACGCCTTTGATGCTCAACCATAACCTGCTGACAATTAGCATACTTGGCTACAAACTCCACAATATCCCTTTTTATATCACTCCACCAATATATTTCTTACAAATCATGGTACATCTTAGTAGCCCCTAGATTAATAGAGTAACGCGCACCTTTTGCTTCTGCAAGAATTTGCTGTCTCAAACCATCCATACATAACACACATAGTTTACCCTGGAAACGGAACACACCATCTCCCTCTTAGGAAAAACCTCTACTTTCTTATCTCTGACTGACTCTTTAAACTTGACCAATCTAGGATATTTTTCTTGCTTTTGTTTTACTTCAGCAACCAAAGAAGATTCTGAACTATTTTGAACCCATACACTACCCTCAACTGAGTTACCAAAATGAACACCAAATCTAGACAATTGATGAACCTCCTAAACTAACTTATTCTTATCATTCTCAACATGAGCAACACTACTTATTGACAATCTACTAAGGGCATTTGCCAATATATTGGCCTTTCCCAGATGATACAAAACACTCATATCATAATCTTTTAGCAACTCTAACCACCTTCTTTGATGGTGATTTAACTCTCTCTACGAGAACACATACTACAAAATTTTGTGATCCATGAACACATCAACATGCACCCCACATAGATAATGCCTTTAAATTTTCAAGGAAAAAACAACAGCTATAGGATAATTCTTTTTATAGGGATTAAGTTGTCTATAGGAATAGGCTATGACCTTAACTCTCTACATCAACACATAACCTAAACTAATTCTACAAGAATCATAGTAAATAATAAACCCATCAGAACCATCGGGTAACGTCAAAACTGGGGCTGAGCTGAGTCAAGTCTTCAACTTCTGGAAACTCTTCTCACAAGAATCTGACCACTAAAATTTGACTTTATTATGAGTCAATATAGATATGGGGGATGTAATAGATGAAAACCCTTTAATAAACCATCTTTAATAGCCGTCCAAACCTAAAAAACTCCAGATGTTTGATGGATAAATGGGTTTGGCCCAGTTTCTTACTACTTTGGTCTTTTGAAGGTCAACTCTAATGCCATTACTGGAAATAATATACCAAAGAAAATCTATTAATCTTATAAAATATTCGCACTTAGTGAATTTGGCAAACAAATGATGGGCTCTAAGAGTCTGGAATACTATTTTGAGGTGGCCGGTCTGCATGATTGTTTGCGTTATGATTATAGACAAGGATGTCATCAATGAAAACTATGATGAACATGTCTAAGTAATGCTTTAAAACTTGGTTCATCAAGTCCATGAAAGCTGCTGGGGGGTTTATAAGAAAAAAAATATGACTAGGAACATAAAGTGACCATACCGAGTCCTAAACACTATTTTTGGAATGTCACATTCTTTGACTCTAAGCTAGTAATAGACAAATCTGAGGTCTATCTTAGAAAAAATAATTGGAACCCTGAAGTTGGTTGAATATATCATTGATTCTGGGGAATGGGTACTTATTTGTAAGATCCCACAAAAAATAAAGCTTTACTCAGTCCGTTAAAGCTTAAAAAGAGGTCCCAGACTAAGAATCTCCTAGCTAAGTATTCAAATTAAGTGCAATTTTAGCCTTCAAAGGTTTGCATTCTTATTTCATGACCTTTAAGTCCATAAATTTTGATATCTTAGTTAATTCATAATCAGGAAGGTCAATACGTGTTCCCGGATAAGTTTTGAGTTTTTCGTACCTCTTTTGGGCCACGTTTGGAATTCTAAAATAGTGGACCAACGCGATCTTGGTGCGCTGCATCACCTATCGCATTGGTCAATATTATTCCAGGACTTTTAGTCAAAAATACTGAGGCTTGGCACAATCATGGTGCGATGCATCGGTGTCACATTGATGCCATCGACACATCGCGTTGGCCATTGCGTCGGTGCCCAGTTATCAGTCATTAAAATAGTCATGAACCCAAGGTTATTTTAGTCTTTTTCCCACCCTTATATAATCGTATAATAAGTAATTCAGCCTTTATTCATCCAAAATACAGTGTTTGCTCTTAAAATTCCTCAAGAACAAGTTTAGGGTTT
>NC_061121.1:15695488-15711752 GCF_002878395.1 Capsicum annuum
TGACAGAATGCCTATGTGAGTGAAGTAAAGTCATTATAGCATGTTAAATTGAAATCCCCAATTATGTATAAGTTTATGCATGCCAAGTGTTTGTAGAAAAGCCTTAGTGAATGAAATATGAGACATTACCATGTATCCCTATATATTTACATGTTTAAGACTTCCATGTGCTTGAAGAGATCATTGATTGTATTGTGAATGATAGTCCATTATCTTATTAGCCAAGAGTTGTCATGTCTTATACTATTTATGCTATCGAGTCCTGGGGGTATCTAATACCCTACAATTTAGCTTGTGATTAGAGTCAGTATCAGTTATAGTACTATCAGTCATGTCAAGATCGGTAGTATTCTCAGTCAGTTACAGAATGCAGTAGAACCCAGTCAATTACATGACTTAGGAAAATTCAGTAAGCTCAGTATCATTCCATTCCAGTTCAAGTATTCAGTTTAGACCTTAGTAGTATTCAAGCATTCAGTTCAAAACTCAATAGAATTCAGTTAGATAATAGAATTCAGTAGTATTCCGTCAGTCAACGAAACTCAGTAAACTCAACTAAATAGTACGATCGGTAACAGATTCAATTCAGTCTATTATAGTATAAGAATCAGTTCAATGTTTATTCAGTTAGGAGTAGGATTTAGCATCGAGTAAGGGCAGGGATGAAGACTTTCCCGTTAGAGAGGCAGAGTCATTAGTAGCAGTCCCTGTACTTAGGAACTGCGTAGCCAGCACAGGATAAGAAGTCAACCATTACATTAAGGCTTGGCTACCTCCAGGAGTCACCCATTAGATTAGGCTTGACTTCCTGTTTAGGGTCACCCTTTAGGCAGGCTTGACCATAGAGGTGTCTTCACTCATGGCATGGTACTGACACCCTTACAACTGGGGTTATAGGTTGGACCCCAAAGAAGCTAGAAGGGGCATATCTGCTTGATGACTACCTCCCATAGTCTCAATTTTAGATTCAGTCTCAATAATAGAATTTAGTTTAGTTATATAGAAATCAGGGCTGATAGATACAGTTACTCAGCTTAGTAAAGAACTTAGATAGTTCAAGAGATTTATAGATCACCCGGTAGATAGGCTTGATCTCAAATACAGTCTATCATATTCATTATCAGTAGATTCAGAGATCACCCATTAGATAGGCTTGATCTCAGAATTAATCAATCCTTTTTATTTCCAAGAGATACAGAGATCACCCGTTAGATAGGTTTGATCTCAGAATTATTTAATCTCTTTCATTTCCAAGAGATACAGAGATCACCCATTAGATAGGCTTTATTCCAAATTTCATTTAATCAAGTTTCAGACATCAGTATCAGTAGATCTATAGATCACCCGCTAGGTAGGCCTGATCTCATAATTTAGTATCTGTAGACTCAATTTTCAGAATTCCATACCAATAAACTTGGAAATACAGTAATAGTAGATATCAGTTATCAGTAGACCCAATATTAGTAATTCAATTATTAGAACACAATATTTAGTGTTACTATGATTTCACTTATAGTTTATGCATTTATGCATGTATTCCTCATTCAGTATATTTATGTTATTCAGTCAACTATAGTACATGCATATGAACCCTTGTATTCAGCCTTACCCCATTTAGCGTACCAGTACATTCTCACGTACTGACGCATACTTTTGTATTGCACTATGGTGTCTTATACCATAGGTTTAGAAGCACGAGATTCAGAGCACCCTTAGCAGCTCAGTTCCAATCAACGATAGTAGAACCAATAGTGAGTCTATCATATTCATTATCAGTAGATTCAGAGATCACCCATTAGATAAGCTTGATCTCAAAATTATTTCATATTATTATTAGATTTCGTATTTTAGTAGATGGAGTTAGTTGGGGGATTGTCCCTTTAACTCCACATTCAGACAACGTAGAGGCTTTCAGACTTGTTCAGATAGTTATATTAGTATTCAGTTTTTTTCAGATGTATTTTTAGTTTTGAACCTTATGGAAAGTTTCTGCCAATATTTCCGTATTTTTACAGTATATTATGTAGTGCTCAAATATAGGTATCACGTAAGGGTTAGATTGTGGTCCTTCGGGATAATGAGCATCGTGTAGCATCCGGGGTACTAGACTTGAGGTGTTACATTATTCTTGAAAGAGACTTTGTTCAACTAACGATAATCGATAAAAATTCTAAGAGAACCATCTTTCTAATGCACGAAGAGGATTGGAGTGCCCCATAGGCAAACAATGGGCCTAATGAATCCCTTTTATAAGAGAACTTTCAACTGTTCCTTTAAATCTTTAAGATCTGCTAGAGCCATTCTGTTGAGCGAAATAAAGATAGGATGGGTCTGGAAGAAGGTCTATTTTGAAGTCAATTTACCCTTCGAGAGGGACTTCAGGAAGATCTTCAGGGAATATATCTAGGAATTCCCTCACCACTAAAATTGACTCAAGACTAGGAGTCTTAGAATTTAAGTTTTTAACTCGAACAAGATGGTAGACACACCCCTTGGATATCATTTTACTTGCTCTAAGGTATGAATCAAACTAACCCCTAAGTGCTAAAGTACTACCCCTCATTTCAAAGACCGATTTATTCAAAAATTGAACATGAACAACTCTATTTCTATAATCAACTAAGGCATAGAATAAGTAGAGCCAATCCATGCCAAGAATGACATCAAAATCAGTTATTTCTAACTCCACAAGATCAAATGAGGTGAATTTCTTGGATATGTCCTATATACCTACCTGGATACATTAGAGAAACCTACTGGGTAGACAACGAGAAGGGTTCTGCTAAAGTCTCTAGACTGATACTAAAATTAACAGCTATGTAGAGAGTTACAAATGAAAGTGAAGCTTTAGGGTAAAATAAAGCATAAATATGTGAATGAATGACCTATAACATACCAGTAACCACAATGGAGAACTTTACTGATCCTACCGGTGCTGAAGTGCATATAATCTATTTTGGCATTGACCACTGGTTGTACTAGAAGTGGAACCTAGCTGAATTGGGTAGCTGGATAGAACTGGAGGATGACTTGACTGACCCTGCTGACCACTTTGTGGATAATCCCTAACCCTGTGGTCTTGATTTCTACACCCAAAGCATATATCACTACAAGCTCTACATATACCTTGATGTTTTTTGCCGTATATCTGGCAAAGAAGACTTGTGTGACTACTGTTCTCACTTTCCTGGGTTTTAGGGCCCGACGACGTATCCCGATTATTATTTTTGAACTTTGTTATTGGTGAGCTAGCTGAATATTGAGTTGGGGATAAAGATTTTTGGAGAAATTGAGGACAGTTACCACCCTGCGACCTCGACTGAGCAAAACTGAAGCTACCCCTTCTAGCTCTCTTATTCTCCTTCTCTCTTTCCTTAACCTTATGCTCCTCAATTTATTGAGCATGAACCATCAACCTAGACAAGTCCATATCCTTAATAAACATCGGTCCTATATTTCTTAACCATGCTATCAACTACGCCAGACACAAACTTACTTATCCTAGACCTATTATCAGATACCATATTAGGAGCATACCTGGCTAGCCGAGTAAACTTAAGAGAATACTCCTTCACACTCGTGTTTATATACCTCAAATTAATAAACTCCTGCACCTTAGATTTCCTTAACTACAAGGGAAATAACCTATCTAAAAAGACTGATGCAAAGTTTTTTTATTTAACAAGACCTACCTCTTCCCATCTATCTCCCTTTTATTTCTTATACTAGGTGTGAGCAACATCCTAGAAATGGTAAGCACCCCACCCTATGCTGTCATTAAAATTGACACCCATAATATTAGTTACCTTCTGAAATATGTTGAGGATCTCCTATGTATCCTCATCAGACATAGATCTGCAAAACAGATGAGGGTTCATTCAGATGAAGTCCCAAATCCTAGTTGTGATAGTATTAGCCATCAAAATGGCTGGGAAGGCATTCAGATGATTATTCTGAGCTATTTTTGAGTAAGATAATGCAGTGAAGTCTGATCTGAATTTGACATAGGAGACATTCTCATTCAGGGAATCTTTTTGAACAGGTAGAGGTGTGAGATGATTCCCGTTTCTCTTTCCGTTATTCTTTCTAGGAGGCATATTCTATAAACTAAAAAAAGATTGAATTAGGATGAGAGTTTAAATTGATATAATGCTCACTCACACGACATGAATATTCAAAAAAGGGAAACCTTTCCTAAGATGTCTTATAGCCTCTTGTCCATAAGTGTAGCTCGCTTTACACCCATGCACAAGACTCTACTCCACGCGAATTTTAGACTACCTAGGAGACTTTGAAACCTTACACTCTGATACCAAATTTTTAATGCCATAATAATACACCTTGGATGCCACTCAGTGCTTACAGCCCCAAAGGACAACAAGCTAACCAATGAGCTGGTACCTGCTGTGAGAACTAAATAAAATGAAAAAGACAAGTGCAAAATATAACTAAAAAATGCCATGAGGCTTTAACAATTAAAAATCAATATTGGATCATATTTATAAAATGCCTAAAACATACTATCAATACTGAAAAAACCACTAATAACAGACACTGAAAACCGACTATTTGTCTGTACTAGTCTAAAAGCCTCTAAACTGACTGAATATGGAGTTGATGGGACAAACCCCCAATTAACCCTAACTAAATAAAAATACTGAACTGATAAGGTAAGCTGAAATAAATATAAACGGTCCTCGAAATATGAGCACTCACTGCTGCTGTGCTAGGATATCTAGTGTGGTCGGGAACCTGAGTAACCGAACAACTGATATAAGACTTCATAGCACAAGAAACGAGTATGCTTTCAGTACTATAACTTTACTGGTATGCTAAATGAGGTTATGCTAATATGCATGAATAATAACTAGCTAAATAAATAGCATAAGTTAACTGATGTATAGTATGCGAGGAATTTGTAGAATCATAGAATGCATGAACAAACATATGACATGATACTAGGACAATCTATAAACTGAAATACCAAAATACTGATACGGAATAACTAATAATTATATTCCATGGTAAAGAAAGCCTAGAAACTGACACTGAACTAAATACTGGACTGAGACTGTAGGAGCTATCATCTAAATGACATGCCCTAATATGAGTTAATTGGGTCAATCCTGTGACCCCAGTTGGAAGAGTGTCATTACTGTGCCACGAGTACTAAAACTGGATATGTTGATCAACTGAAATAAAGTCCCAAAAGACTAATGAGTCACCCTCTACTGGCAGGAGATCTAGTGAGTTATATGTAAACCCTTAACTGGCAGGTTAACATCTCTAACCTATGCTGTCTACATAGTTATGGAATGCAGGGACTTCTACTAAAGGTTATACCCTCAACTGGCAGGTGAGCCCCTATCCCTGGGTTCGCTCGATACAAAATCCAAATCCTAACTGAACTAACTCTAACTACTGGGCTGAGCTGAACTTACTAACATGATATACTAGCTGGACTGATAATACTCTAATATATCTAAAACTATTAAACAGCTAAATTTTCGGATAGTCACAATCCCCAGGACTCAATAGAAAAATAAATAAGAACGCATGAAAGAATATTAATCCATAATAAGTAAGCATTATCCCATAATCATTACTTGGCCATTTCACCAAACACTTAAGGGTAATGAGTTAAAGCACAAATATAGTTAAAAACATATGATAGTAACATAATTTTAATACTAAAATCATGGGTTATGGATTTAACATGCAATTTTGATCCTTCAAATATGCCAAGAACTAATTCCCACAGAAAACACATGTAAACATGGTATAAAGTTAAAATTCATGGAAGTTCATAGATATAATTCATAATAACATGTAAAGATCAAACATTTAAACTTAAAAACTGATTCTTGAACTCCATAGGTGAAAAGGCCCCATGGATGAACATCTAACATACCTTAATTGAAGAATTTCGTGAAGGTTCTTAGTGGTTTTCTTGAAACTTGAAGGGGTTAGGGTTAGTTCTTGAGAGGGAATTACTTTTTTTGAGAGAAATTACGATTAATGGGTCATATAATACCCTTTTGGGGTTTTAATTTTGTATTTTGGACAAATTTGGGTGAGGAAAAATGACAAGACTACCCTTGGGAAGTTAAAATTTGTAACTAAAATGCCGATTGAGCCTTCACCGCGACGCGCCAAGGCTGTCATTGTGATTCCACTACGACGTGATGCAATCGCGGTGACTTGCTAGAATTTGACAGTTGTCATTTTAAACTTTACCACAATGCGGTGAAGTGACCACCACTATAGCCACCGCGACGTGCCACAATCGCGGTGAGCTGCTGTTTTGGAAATTCAAACATGGTCAAAACCTCATCCTAAAAATCTGAAACTTACACGATACAGGATAATTATACCCTTGCTTATCGTTGAAAAAGTCACTTTAAAAATCAACGAAGTTAAGAGGCCAAAAAAATAAAATTATGTCTCCAACACTTAGCCAAAATTTCAAGTTCTTAGCCTCTTGTACATGTACTATGGGCTGAATTGAGCTAAGATAATTATGGGTTAGTAATAAATAGATCTATTGTAAAGAGGGCATAAATTACATATATTATCATAAAAATATCTGTATAAAAAGTATTGAAGACATATAAACATATTTAAAAATATTTCTAAAAATAAGATAAGTGTTTCACGAGAGAGTATTTTCTATATGATAAGAAAAGTATTATTTTTTATACAAAAGAAAAGTATTTTACAATTAACAAAGCGAATGAAAGAAAAGATTGAAAAAGTAAAATTTATTTTAAGGAAATATATTATGCAATATTTTCATAGTGTAAAAAGTGTGAATTATTTGATTAAATATTTAAATAAATTTAATTCTTTAAACTAAACATTAAACGACCTCTGTTTGGCTAATCGCATGATGAATATTGTGTAAGTAAGAATATAAAATACAAACATAAAAATTTAAACTCTTTTGTGAGTGTCGTTTTTGAAAAGTATTCATGAGAACCTGTAAGAACACCCGTGATGAAAATTTTAGTAACAAATCAAAATAAATTGAGAACTATGTTGGCATATATGTATATTAAATATATATAAAAAGTAGAATTTTCATTAAAAGTGGACTTAGATAAAGTTTAAAACTTAAAAAGATTTCATCATTGCCCGATTTTATTTATTCTTATTACGTCCTTTTTATATATAAAGTGCGTATTTTTAATTTTGCAGACCTCAAAAATCAATAGAAAATTTCTTCATCGGCTAAAATAGTGTACTAAATGTGTTCAAGTTGCAATAAGGACGAAAATGCATCAAATTCAATCTGAAACTTGATTGCTGCAATAACACTGAAGAAAAATTCCAACAACAATATATAATAGCAATGAGATATATAACAAAAATTGATAAAATTTAAATAATTGAGCAATGAGCAGTATTTTTTGGTACAACAATAGCCATGGGAAAACACCACTATAGTGATAGAAAATCAGCCACATAGATCAACAAAATCACCAATCAAAAAGGTCACCGAAGAATAAATTTTTATTCTGATTCCAACAACAAAACAACTAAAAATCCACAAGATCTCGTAGCTAAAAATTTAGAAAATCAATAGAAAGAGAAGGAATGCAGGTCACCATTGATGGAGTTTTCTGGTGCCCCCGCGTTCTTCGATCAAAACTGAAGAAAATATAAATAAAGAATAGAGAGATATGGGGATGAAATGACAAGTAGCGAAGGTGGTGGTGTGATGGGGGCTCAAAGCTTGCCGGTCATCACCACAAGTGAGCTAGTAGCAAAATGGAAAAGGATGATGGAGATGTGAAGCATCGGTTGTGGTAGTGTTTGGTGAAAGCTCGCTGGTCACCATCTCTTGAGAGAGGAGACTAGAAACGGAAGGGTAAAGTTGGTGTGATGGTTGTGGTGGTGGTGGCAGGATCAGCCCGAGCTCCAGCCGCGGTGAACTAGTCGACAATAAATAGAGAGAGTGGAGAGAAAAGAAAGATTAGTGAGAAAGTGAACTGATTTCGTATGTGGGTGCATTTGTCTCTGTATTTATTTCTATGATTGAAAACAATTGGTCCCCCTTCTATTTGTAATTTAAATTGACCCTCCTTATTATCGAAAAATATAAGACTACACTATATTATACTAAAAATATTACGTTCATCCATAAGTAATTATCTAATGTATTTTGTTTATTTTTTATCCATAGTGTATTATATTAATAATCAAAAGATATATAATTTAATTTTCCATCTCAGTTGTCACCTTTTAAAATGTTGACATGATCTTGACTTAATAGATTTATCAACCTGTGTATTAAAATAGCTGATCTGACTCATCATTTGCAGGATGTATTCAATAATGTGCAAAAATATGAATGTTGATATATAATTATAGAAAAAAATAAAAAAATAAAATATAATTACCTTTGAAAAATTTATTACACTTTATACAAATAAAATTATAGTTTTCTTCAAAGAATTATAGTGATGTTGTGTACACATGCAAATGATTGTTCAAACATTAAAAATAACAATAAGCTGATAAAACTCCTAAAATTTATGATATTAAGAATTATTATAAATAAATTATGCAAAGTTAAAATATGATAACAAATTGGTGAAAATTCTAGAATAATGATGATTATCAATAATTTATTGAAAATTATTAAAAATATGTAAAAATTATATTTCATGTCCCGTTAATTTTAAGCACGGAGAGCCAAAAATTGGGTGTCAACAACTACCCCTCTTTGTTTAGAGACGATGTAGAAGTCTCCAGATGAAAACATTGACGTGTAGGTTAATTTTGACCCTAAAAAATATTTTTATTTAAAACATGACCAAACTTTAATTTAGAGTTTCCTCCATTCCTCGAGTTGCATGTGGATCAAGTCGAGTGTAATTCAAAATGAAAAAATATGATAGACTTTGAGGCGGTTCTTAAAATTTGCCCCAATGTATGATTTATGGCTAACACTGTCTTCTTTGAAAGGAACTTTAAATAGTTCTTGTTATTGTTGATTGTATTTTTGATTGCAAAGATGCATGACATCTTCAATTGTCTATGGGAACTTGAGGATAAATAACATCCCCGATTGTCAATGGGGACTTAATGTAGGACATCTACAATTGTCTTTCGAGATTGATGTCGATTGCCGTCTCCAATTGTCTATGAAAACTAATGTTAATTATCGTCTTCGATTGTCTACATGACATGACCAGAACCAGGGCCTTGTCATAATAGGCATCTAAAGTCCAACAAGGATCTGAGATCACTCTGCTATTCTATCCAACCAATAAATGACCATAACATAACCCAATTTAATAACCAAGTTCACATATATACCATAATATAGAATACCCAAGTCCAAAATTTGTGCATACAAAGCCTTTTAAGAAAAATCAAATAATATCCAGTCTGGACTGTCCCCCAACCATATCCAAGTCTAAACAAATAAAGATATAAGAAAACTCAAGAAAGAAATAAAGCCTTCCAAAGTATGGAAGCTCCCCACTTTAAGTCACCAAAAGCTATTCCCGAGTCCAACACTGAGTAGGAGGTGTAGAAATATAACCAACACCTGCATCGCGTGGGGATACAATGTTAAAGATAGTTAGCGGTTGGAGCACTAACATGTAAGTCAAGCGTAAGGATAAAATAACACCAACAGTTTAACACCAACTAACCAATGCATATAACCAATGCAATGCGTTCATATATGTGTGTGTATATATATGTGCGTATATATGTGTGTATATATATGTGTGTGTATATATATGTGTGTGTATATATATATATATTATGTTGGGGTAGGGAAACAATATTACCATGAACTTTGAAATCATTAACCTAGGTTATGTAGCATGACACTCATATAACAAGGCACTGACGGCCTATATGGGCCCAACTCTCGCCTAGATGGAAGGGCCCTAGTGCTTGTTGCCACATGAACTAGAGAATATCTATAATTGTATATGCCTACGTGGGGGCTTGAACCTACCATCATAATCAAGGTGACTTAAGAACCAACATATACAATATGGGGTACTCGAACCTCCCTTTCATATTTAGATTCGGGGAACTCAAACCTCTCAAACAATAGACACCTGTAAGAGCTAGCGTGTTTTTCAATGTTAGTCCTTCAGACTCTACTTTAACGACATGACTACACATTCCACTTTTAAAGCCCAATTTAAAAACAACATTTCACATAAACAACTATTAATCCAGTTTCATATCATAAGAACTATGTTGGTATCGTCATACCAACCTACCTTGTAAGTGTACAACATGCCATAACCATTACCATTTGACTTTGGGACTCAAAACCATTGTCTATTCAAAGACATCAATTCAATTCAAAATTTTGGGGACTCAGAACCGTTATCAAATAAGGACATAAATCAATTTAATGTTTAGCGACTCAAACCTGTTTTAGCAAAGTAAACAACCAAGGTTACTATTTAGATCATTACGTGGCCAACGAGGCCTTGACAAAGCCACTTACCAACCATTCATATTCATTAGACCAATGCCTTAGTTCAAAGTGCATTCCTATTTAATTTATGGTCATCAAGACTCTTACAAAATCATTCACTCTTCATTAGCATCCTTATACCAAGCATTATTGCAAAACACAGTTTAGGCATTTCCACAAACATATTGAGGGAATACTATTATCAAGGCCAAAATCAAGGTAACCACAATTACCAAGCACCAACATGTGCAAACCATTATCAAAATCATGTATAAACACAATTAAAACCAAGAGTAAACAATACTCAATAATATGGAACAAAACTATCAACTATGGTTTTCAAAACCACCATTAATAAATCAAAATCATTGCTTAAAAAACAAGATATTTGAGAACTAACAATGAGGAAAGAGTCACAGGCCCTAATTCACAAAGATTCAAGAAAGAAACTTCACTCTTGAGCCTCTAGATGAACACCTTTGAAGAACCCTAGCCCCAATTATCCTGAGAAAGTTTAGAGAGGATTTTGATATGCTTTGATCTTTCCAAGTAGGTTATGAGAGGCCACAATATGTTTTAGGACATGGGGAAATAAGGGTTTTGGGGTGAAAAATTTCTCAAATATCCTCAGCTTAAAACTTGTAAAAGTTGTGCAAGAGGGTACAACTCCCTCCTTAACTCGTACACAATTATGTGAGTGGTACACACCACTTGTATCCTAGGTATAAACTTGGAATCCGATACTTTCCAACATATGAGTTCCTAGACAAACTCGTATCCAATCATATAATTGGTACCCTTCTAAATCATACCCTAGGAAGATTCCTCTAGGCTAGACAATTTAGTATTATACCTCTCGTACCCTAACTTGTGACTAGTAAGAAGCCTAGTTGTACCTTGTTAAGAAAGCAATTATACCACACTGATTTTCATATGAGTGGAGGGACCCTAAACAGTATCATATCATACGACTAGTACATACAAGTTGTATGATGTCAGAATGATCTACTTAGGAAAATTTCTAAGAAATCCAAGGTGTTTCAATTTAACCCCACTAGATCATTCATCCTCGATGACGGGTAAGGCAAGCACAAACACGGGTTAACACATTGTTGTAAATTAACCAACCTTTAACCATGTTAGAAAAAAACAAAGATATAAAACAAGAATATTAAGAACAATACATACCTCAAGCACGCATTGCTAAAATAGGGAACAAGTGTAGATACTTGGACTTCATGTCCTCTTCCGTTTCCCAAGTAGCTTCTTTAGCCTTATGGTTCCTCCAAAGAACCTTTAATGAAGACACATCCTTCATCCACAATCGATAAACTTGACGTTCCAAGATCTCATCTGGGACTACATTATGAGACAAAGAATACGAGATACCTAAACTTCCAAAAGAAAAAATCGATGATGGATAACCTACACATTTTATCAACATAGAGACAAGAAAAACTAGATGAATAGAGCCAAACTTGAAGGCAACTCAAATTCAAAGGAAACAATGCCAACCCTCTTCAAAACCAAGTAAGGACCAATATACGGAGGACTAATCTTCCCTTTCTTACCAAACTGCATAACTCCCTTCATAGGAGATACCTTTTAGAACAACCAATCACCAATATTGAACTCCAACTCCTTATGCCTCATATCTGTATTGGACTTTTAGCTACTTTGAGTGGCTTTAAATGTATCACAAATCACATTCACTTTTTCTAAGGCTTGGTGAACCAAATCAGGGACAAACAACTTACCTTTACAAACCTCATACCGCCCAATAGGGGAACGACATCTTCTACCATAAAATGCTTTTAAATGAGCCATACCAATGCTTGAATGATATCTATTATTATATAAAAAAATTCAATCTAAGGCAAAAGGTTAACTAAATTACCTCCATAGTCAATCACAAAAGGTCGAAGCATAGCTTTTAATGTCTGAATGGTCCTCTCTTTTTGTCCATATGATTATGGATGGAAATAAATACAAAGGCACACCTTAGTTCCTAAACCTTTTTGAAACAACTTCCAAAAATGCGATGAGAATGGAGTACACGATCTAAAATAAGAGAAATAGGAGACTATGGAACTTCAAAATCTATGCTAGATACAAATTAGCATAATACACAATTGAATAACTAGTCCTCACTTGTAAAAAGTGCGGACTTGTTCATCCTACCCATAATGACCCAAATCAAATCACATTGCTTCCAAGACTGAGAAAGACGGCTAAAAAATCCATATTAATTACCTCCCACTTTCATTTGGATAACTCAATCTCTTAGTACAAACCTCCGAGTCTCATGTGCTTAACTTCCACTTATTGAAACATCATGCACTTAGCCACGTAATTAGCCATATCTGGCTTCATATTATTCCACCAATAGAACTCTTTAAGATCACGATTCATCTTTGTAGAACTAGGGCTAATAGAATAACTAGATTCATGAGCTTCCACTAAAATCCTTTTACTCAATCCATCAATATCAGTAATATATAGCCTACCTTGGTAACTCAAGAGACCATCTCCACCAATCATAAAATCAATAACAAATTTTCTAAGCCATACTCCTATTAATTTTCATCAAGTTAGAATCCAACACTTTTTTTTACTTTATATTAACAACAAGAGATGACTGTGACATAAGATGCATGAGCAAACCACCATTCCCAGGGTTCATGACACAAACTATAAGACTAGCCAAACGGTGAATGTCATTTAGAAACTAGCACTTATCCTCATCCATATGATCTAGAATCCCCATGGATAACTTGCTTAGAGCATCAACAAGAAAATTAATTTTACCTTAATAGTGGTAGAGACTCATATCATAGTCATTCAGTAACTTAAGCAACCTTCTTTGACTAAGATTTAACCTTTTTTGAGTGAATACATACTGTAGGCTCTTATGGTTCGAAAAGAAGTCAACACAAACCCCATAAAGGTAGTGATGCCTTATCATCAATATAACTACCAACACTAACAACTCGAACTCTAAGTCATTAATATAAATACCACACTACCATGTTGCATCAACACAAAACAAAGCCTAACACGAGAAGCATCACAATACACTACAAAGCCATCATTACCCTTTGGCATGGTCAAAATAGGAGCTGAAGTCAACTTATTCTTCAAATTCTCAAAACTACCCTCACATCCATCTGACCACAAGCACATGACCTTTTTTTGGTTCAACTTAGTCAATGGGGTAGCTATAGTCGAAAAGCTTTCCACAAACCTCTTATAGTACTGGTTAAACCTAAGAAGCTCCAAATATATGTTTGAGCTACGGGTCTAGGCCATTTATGAACCATTGAAACCTTTTGTAAATCTACCATGATCCTTTCACTAGAGATAACATGACCAAGAAAAGTCACAGACTTCAACCAAAACTCACACTTTGAGAAATTATCGTATAAATATTGATCCATCAAGGTTTGTAACACAACACAGAGGCGATCAACATGATCCACCTTACTCTTTGAGTACACCAAAATGTCATCAATGAAGATAATGAAAACCAAATCCAGAAAATAAAAGAATATCCTATTCATCAAATCCATTAATGTTGCCAGAGCATTGGTGTAACGCCCTGAGACTTCACCCTGGGTGTCACATGGTGCTTATGACCCTGATGGATTACAAGCTCACCCATGACTTGTACCTTCTGTGAGTACTGAATAATGATATTAAAAATATATGCGGAAATTAAGCTGAAAATATGCCATAAGGTTCATAAACTAAAAAAAAATATTGAATACTAATAATAATACAAAAAAACTAAACAAATATCTAAAATAGACTAGTCTGAAAGCCTATAACTATCTGAATTAGGAGTTGATGGGATAAGTCCCCAACTAACTCCAGCTACTAAACATACTAAGTTTGCTGAAATACTGAAATAGAATAACATTATAGATAGATGAGGACTCACTACTAAATCTGATGTACATATCATAAGCTTCTAAGTATGGTCTAAAATCCGTGCTTCTGAACCTATGATATAAGACATCTGTAATAACCCGTATTTTTGTGTTGAAAATCTAACCGTTGTTCCTACACGTCTAAGCTCTAATCCAAATGAGTTGAATGTAAATATGAGTTTCATGATCATTATCATAGTCTATGAGGTATTTTAGAGGTGCAAAATGTTCATAGCAATGAATTAGAACAAAGTTAAGCCAAGATAAATTGATTAGTCCAAAATTTGATATTTGATCCTACAAAGGTCTACTTTAAACATGTATAAATCTTTATATACATGGAATTTTTCATCATGAGACCCACAAAATTTTAGATAATTGAATTAGCTTTCCAACTATACCAATTTCACAAAAATCCGACACCCGACCGATAAGTTATAGCCATTTTCGTGACTGAGAAAGTAGCATCATGCGATAAGCATGCGACACACATTCTGTCATATGTTGATAATTTCCAGGTTTTGTTTCTACATTTTTAAGGGAAAATCGGTATTTTCCATCCCTTATCCAGCTATAACACGGGATTAAACTCTCAAAACACTAAAATATGATTTTTTTCTCTCAAATTCATCAAGAAATCATCCTAGGGTTTCAAACCAAAACCCAAGAGAACTTAAGATTTAACCGTAACTATTCAAAATTTCATCAAGAATTGAAACCCCCAGACCAATAGCTTCAAGAATCTCTCATCAAAAGTACGAATAAAGTCTCAAAAGCAAGAGTTCATTCAAGTTCCTAATCCAAGGTATGTGGGGTTTGAACAAGAACACCTTTTCGTTCTTGTGCCCAAAGATTTTGATCTTCTTAAAGATTTTAATATTTTCAAGATGAATTATGCCTAGTTTTCTATGTTTTATGTTTATGAGTTTATGAATTGATCAAGTTTTGAATTATATGATATTTCACATATTTTATGTTGTGTATTGAGAATTTATGAATGAATTGTATATTTCTACCATGATTGAAGTTTTGAATGGTTCTAAAGTTGAAGTCCTGAATTACTACTATTTTGAAGGTTAATATTAGTTGAATATGCATACATGCTTTAATTCCAAAAATGAGTTGTTGATATTTCCTTAAGAGTTCCAAGAAGTGTATTGAGCTTTTAAGACCATGTTCTTGAAAGTTTTAAATTATTATATCCATATCAAGAATGATCTTGGTCTTGAGAATGTTATAATTTTGAGTTTTCCCCTAGAAAATTGCTTACCAAGATTTGAATCAATATTGAAGTTTTGATATTAATTTAATATAGGAATCCACATTATCTATGAATTAAAGCAAAGAGAAGCATAATTTGGTCTTTATTATAGACCCTTGAGTTATTTTAAGGTGGATTGCCTAAACTTTTTGAGCCTAAGTATGGGAGTAGTATTTAGCACCGAGTTGGGTATGATTTCGAGTTCTCATGCCCCAAAACTACGTGCCCCCATAGGTTTTTGATTCACCCCAAGTGGATTAAGTTAGTGATCACTACAAAGTAAAGGTTATACACTAATGGAAAGGATAGAATAGCTCTCCCCAATGTGGGCAAGACATTGGACTCCATGTAGCTCACATGGTTTATGTCGGTTAAAATAAACTCCCAAAGTAGTCCCCCACTCTATCTAAGATAAAAGTATATGTATTTCGAAAGCTATGAGTCCAAGATTTCTAAGGTTCTCAAGTGTCAAAATCTTTAAATTTCCATAGAAGTTCCTAGTTTTCATGAGATTAAAGTGTATATTTTGAGAGATGTTGTTTTTAAGACCTTACCTATTCTAGAGGTTTGAGAACAAAGAAAGAATGCAGATTTAGAATGAAGTGCAATGACTCACAT
>NC_061121.1:15714752-15789464 GCF_002878395.1 Capsicum annuum
ATGTGAGTCATCTATACTAGCATGCATGTTTTTCTATAAAGATTTATGATATTGATTATTTAATTGCACACACCCCCTTATACTTAGTACATTCCCAAAGTACTGATTCATATACTCATCTCTGTGCTACATTTCCTCATAATATAGGTACAAGTTGTAGCACATATACCATATTTGGTCAGTTTGCAGCTTCCAGTCAGCGGGTGATGAGTCCTTATGATTCAAGGGCTTGAGTTAGTTATACATTTTGAGAAGTATTGTATTTTCTTTATTCAGTCATATTGAGTTAGGATAGTTGAGAGTCATGACCTGGCTACCTATAGTCAGTATTAGTAGAGGCTTCATAGACAATCAATAGAGTTAATGTATTTAGTTTTAGTTTTGTTTTGTAATAACAGAGTTGTAATCTTGTAAAGTTCAGATTCGTATTGATCATGTTTAGAAAATTTTTATGTTTTTGCTATTTTTATACATATTTAAGTATTTTATTCAGTTTCTTATGAGTTATGCCAGTAGAAGGGTTAGCTTGGGGTCACTTATGACCCTAAGCACCTTGTGACATCTCGGGACCCGATTTCAGGGCGTTACAAACTTGGTATCAGAGCACAGAGTTCAAGTGTCCTAGGGTGTCTATGAAGCCGTGTCTAGTAGAGTCTTACGGAATGGTATAGAGATGTCTGTACTTTTCTTCAAGAGGCTACAAGGAATTTATGAAAAGTTTCCATTCTTGCAAGTCTCAAATCATGCTATAAAAAGGTTCTCTAAGAAACTTATACAGATTCTCATCTTACTCTATTCAGGCCATCTCTGCCTCATTTTTAAGGTACCAGAGATAGTCAAGCTTAATTCTCCACAAATAGTATTGGGATTATAAGAAGGCTAGAAAGTATCCCATTAGTGCTTTTGAGTTTCGAAGATTGAAGTGCTTTATTATGTTTGTAAAAATTGTACATTAAGCCCAAGTCAGATGTGCTTTCAGATTCCTCCTCAGAATCAATAATGATAATCTATACTTCTCTATCTATGTACATTTCTTAAGGTAACATGATCAGCAAGTTCTAATTTCCTACCCTGATAATGCTCCTAGACTTGCTAGCAGGAAATTTTAAAAGTTTCACGAAGTGGCTTGAGAGAAGCCTTCTAGTGTGTTATAAGTCCCTCAAATTTAAAGTTATGCCCTCATTCTTATGAGTTGTTCAGTTAAGACAAGAGTAATATGTGTATTCTTAGATCATTGAATATTGTGTGTCAAGTTTCTATCCCTAGTATTATATAAATTTGTTATCATGGTGTTTTTATAAATCAAAGTCTAGTGAAGCCATGTGGGACTCTTTAAATTCACTATTATAGTTGCTTTTTTATTTATCTCACTTTCTTGTTCAAAACATAAAATTAAAGTCTAGTGAAGCCATGTGAGTCCTATTTTGATTCACTAGTAACTTGTTGTTCATATTGTTGTTCTTGTGTTGGTTGGAACTGGGGTTTTTAGAGGCATAGTGACCAGAAAAGTGGTAAGGGTGATTTATTGAATATATGTATAGCCGAATCTGTTTGCATAAGATTGAGTTAGTAATGAAGTGATATGTCCTTGTGTGTTAGTTTAGTAGAAGGTTGAGAAGGAGATTATTAGTTAAGGTGGATTGTTGTTTACTTGAGGTAAGAAAATATTTATTGATGGTATTTGTTGTGCTAGAAAAGTATAGGTTTTGATGGAAGTACTTGGTGGATGACTATTGTTAATTTAGGCTTCCCTGAGATTGCAAGAGAAAGTTTAGTTGAACTTATAAAGCTATGAAGGAGTTTAGATGTATAAGAAGGATAAATAGTAATGAGGTGTAAAAGAAGGAGGTGCTAGCGAATCATAATAAGATACACCATAGGATTGTGATTGATCATTATTGTTATGAGGTTTTAGCAGACTAGTATTTTCGGATGTTTGGCATGTAAGAATAGTTGTTAAGATTGTGGTTAATCATAGCTAGAATGATATAATAAGTTCGAATAGTAGATGATGAGCAAGGTGGGGATAACGATTGCTTGGTTAGTGATGCTAGTTATATGGAGGTGAACTAATAGGCTTGAAATAGTGAATGAAAGAATTTAAGTTTATTAATTTGAGATTAAGTATGATGTTGTAGGTATGAGGTAGAGGTATGCCCAAGTTGATATAAGGTTGCATTATTTTCTAATTTTATTAAGTATTGTGTGTGGTTAGTAGTACCCTTGAGTTTTAAGTGAAAGAAGCATAGTTGTCTAGTATATGGTACTCTGGATAGCAAAGTTAAGGAGTTATGGATTGATGGTGTTGAGTCTTTTAAGTATGATTTTGATTCTTATGGTTAAAAAAAATATAAGTATAGAAGTATGATCTTGTTAGCCTATGATTATGTGTTTAACGAGGCAGGTATGCTTTTTGAATTCAGAGAGTATAAGTCTTTGATGATGATTATTGAAGCTAAAAAGTTAAGGATGATATATGAAAAGGGTTGTTCAAGAATGAAGTCAGTAAGTTCAAAATATAGCTTATGCGTGCTATTGTAGAATTTAAGTGTGGACCGTTAGAGCAAAGATATTCCGACTCACTCCTAGGAATGTGAGATAGATACATAAGTTTAGAAGATGGCTTTAATCTAAGGGGGAGATAGTATAAGACCTTTTAAGATTCTAGCTCATTTCAGTTCCTTGTTGCATGACAAAATAGGTCTCAAGACTTAGAAATTTTTATCTAAGTTCCAGTATTTAGTCTTTTCCAAAGCCTTCAAAATTTGAGGATTTTTTTCACGACCTTCCTGACCTTCGAAAGTTGATTCATGGTCGGGGGAGTCAATAGTACATCTTGGGTAAGTTTTGGAGTTTTTGGGATCCGCTTAGGCCATGTTTGGAATTCAAAATAGTGGCATCGTGCGATTAACGTGTGACGCATTCTCTAATCCAGCCCTAGGATCATGCGATAGAGCATGCGGCGCACACTCCATTCTGGTGCTCCAAAGCGTGTGACACACGCTAAAGAACCCGCTTCCTTATTATTTTTTTCCAGCTCCTGTTTCAGCTAATTACGAGCTAATGTTTATATACTTTATGCGTATTCAAGTTCATTCTCAACTTTTAGTAAGTAAGTAACCGCTTCACTCTATGATTCGAGTTATCCGTCAGAAATCTGTGGACTCCAGTCTTATGTTCAATAGCTCATAATAAGTATGAACTCATGTCTCAGAGAATGACTAGTTTTTAGAACTCATGATACTAGTGAAGTTCGCATTATATCATGTATGTCCTCAGCTTAGATTTCTTTAATGAATCCATGCCTTTGACATTCCATTCTTCAGGCCTCAGATAAGTTTTAAAGTTATGTATTGTAGTCTTTCGTGCTTTAGGTTCTTATGTGTTAGCCCTTTCGGTGACCTCTTCCTATGTTAAGATAGTGGTGATGATAGTGGACAAACAAGGGTTTAGATGAGAGAGAGTTGATGACTCTCATTACGAAAGATTATTTATGCTTTTCTACCTAAGGTTAAAGTGTGAAGTAAGATTGAGGCTAAGTCTTTGATACGTGTCATGGTTATTTAAAATTTATGAGTATGTTCTTAAGAATAGTGCAAGAAAATTGTTATTGATAAGGGTTTAGAGAATATGCAAAGTATGCCTTTATAGGTATTTACCTTAAAGTTATATGTGATTTTAATGATAGGCTTGAATGTCATGTTGGGTGTAAGAGGATGAATGCAATATGTTCTAGTGAATCCATATCAAGAGTTTTTATTTAGTCATTTAAGTGGTAAGGCATGTTATTCTTAGGGTGTGAGCTCTAAGAAGATATAGAATACTGAATCATGTGGATTAGACTAGTATTGTGGAGTAGCATGTTGTATCTTATGATTTTGAGTTAGTCTTGACCTTGGTTAGAGGACTTAGTTTAGTTTAGACCTTGCAGAAAGATTTATCAGTGCCCATGTGAGAATTATAAGTCGAATCAAATGAGTATGATATTTAAGGGGAATAGTATAGTTGAGAGAGTATTTAAGAAGTGATGCTAAGCTTAAAAGTAAGAAGTTGCATTGCCTGCAGCCTAGCAATCCTATCCTAGTTTATGAGTTATATGTCTATATTCCACGCTATAGAGTTATATCAATGTTTTGATTCCTTAATCATATGTTTTTTTCAGATCATGCCCAAATTTGTTTCTCCGTAATGATAATAGAATTTTGTAGAAAAGTGATGAAGAAATACGCTATTTGAGTATGGGTAGTCAATATGATTCAGTCCTTATAGACTGCAATCCAATTTAGCAAGCAAGCAGATAAGCTCCTATAGATTCTTAACTTTGCACCTAGTCTTAATATCCGCAGTCTCATACGTATGTCCATTCCAAGAGGTAATGTGTTTGCGTCCAAGTAAATTATGAATTCAGCTTAGTACATGCTTTAGTTTCAGATATTAAGTAATGATTCAATTTATATCAGTTATACATGATAGCTTAAAGAATAAGATTCCTCTGTGTTTCATCTTAATTATCCACATTCGAGGACGAATGTTCCCAAGGGGTAGATAATATAATACCCCGTATTTTCGTGCTGGAATTCTAACTGTCATTCCTACACATCTAAGCTCTAATCCAAATGAGTTGAATGTGAATATGAGTTTTATGATCATTATTATAGTCTATGAGGTGGTTTAGAGGTGAAAAATGTTCATAGCAATGACTTAGAACAAAGTTGAGCTAAGATAAATTGATTTGTCCAAAATTCGTTATTCGATTCTACAAGGGTCTACTTCAAATGTGTATAACTCTTTATAAACATGGAATTTTTTTATCACAAGAAACACCAAATTTTATATAATTGAATTAGCTTTCAAACGATACCAATTTCGCAAAATTCCAACACCCGAGCGATAAGTTATAGCCATTTTTGTAACTAAGACAGTAGCATTGCGCGATAAGTGTGCTACACACGCTCTGTCACACGCTGACAAATTTCAGGTTTTGTTTCAGCTTTTTTAAGGGAAAAATGGTTATTTTCCACCCCTTATCCAGCTATAACACGGGATTAAACACCCAAAACACCAAAATATGATTCTTTTCTCTCAAATTCATCAAGAACTCATCCTAGGGTTTCAAACCAAAACCCAAGAGAACTCAAGATTTAACTGTAACTTTTCAAAATTTCTTCAAGAATCAAAATCCTCAGACCAAAAGCTTCAAGAATATCTCATCAAAAGTATGAATAAAGTCCCAAAAGCAAGAGTTCATTCAAGTTTCAAATCCAAGGTATGTGGGGTTTGAATAAGAACACCCTTTCGTTCTTGTGCCCAAAGTTTTTGATTTTCTTAAAGATTTTAATATTTTCAAGATGAATTATGCCTAGTTTGCTATGTTTCAAGTTTATGAATTGATAAAGTTTTGAATTATATGATATTTCACCTATTTTATGTTGTGTATTGAGAATTTATGAATGAATTGTATATTTCTACCATGATTGAAGTTTTGGATGGTTCTAAAGTTGAAGTCTTGAATTACTACTATTTTGAAGGTCAATATTACTTGAATATGCATACATGCTTTAAGTCCAAGAATGAGTTGTTGATATTTCCTTAAGAGTTCCAAGAAGTGTATTGAGATTTTAAGACCATGTTCTTGAAAGTTTTGAATTATTATATCAATATCAAGAATGAGCTTGGTTTTGAGAATATTATAATTTTGAGTTTTCCCCTAGAAAATTGCTTACCAAGATTTGAACCAATATTGAAGTTTTGATATTGATTTAATATAGAAATCCACACTATCTATGAATTAAAGCATAGAAAAGCATAATTTGGTTTTTATTATAGACCCTTGAGTTATTTTAAAGTGGATTTCCTAAACTTTATGAGCTTCACACTCTAGGATTAAGATCATCACACATGAATCGAAATATAAATCATGGGATTAGAGTTTACACAGTAACAATGATGGTTCGATTTCTAACTCGAAATTGAGGGGTGTTACATTATCTCCCCCTTAGGATCATTCGTCCCCGAATGATGGATAGGGACTTGTCGAAGCTCTAAAAGTTTAGAATAAAGAATTTACTCTTGCATTGAACATTTCTTCTCTACACAATATGCAAGGATATCAAACAGGATTCATGATAACCCCTAGTGAAACGTGTAAGCACGAAGCATGAGGTAATGAGACTTTACATAGGGATGATCTTGTACGTGAGTTCTATGAGTCATAATCATCTAAGCATAGGGTATGAGTTTATATGGTGATCATAAACCTGATTTTCATTGGTACTAATCATGAAATAAGATTTTGCGGAAGATAGGGATAGAAGCATTCTCCACCTTTCATGATGAAACGAATAGACTTAAACTCAAAGACTCTACTCGGCTATGCCCCAACATTAAACAACATATTTATTCCTTTCCATTTTACAATTCTACCATCACACATCTAACTACCAGAGTTTGAGTCCCATAGCATGGTACTTCTAAGTTGAAGCCTAACTCGGAGAAAAGAGGTATTAGTTTAAGCTATAGGACTCCATATAAGAATATCACTTCACCTTATCACTACTATCAAATGCCATCGAGTTTTAATTCAGGGAATACTAACCATATAGTACACGGGTTGTGTTTTCATCAATCACAATATTTAAGCCTATCATTACTACACCCACTTTATGGATTTCCAAGTATGAGAGTAGTATTTAGCACCGATTTGGATATGATTCCGAGGTCTCATGCCCCAGAACTACGTGCCCCCATAGGTTTTTGATTCATCCCAAGTGGGTTAAGTTAGTGAACACTGCAAAGTAAAGGTTCTACTCCGATGGCAAGGATCAAATAGCTCTCCCCAACGTGGGCAAGACGTTGGACTCCATATAGCTAACATGACTTATGTTGGTTAAAAGAAACTCCCAAAGTAGTCCCCCACTCTATCTAAGATAAAAGTATATATATTTTGAAAGTTATGAGTCCAAGATTTCTAATGTTCTCAAGTGTAAAAATCTTTAAGTTTCCATAGAAGTTCCTAGTTTTCATGAGATTAAAGTGTATGTTCTGAAAGATGTTGTTTTTAATACCTTACCTATCCTATAAGTTTGAGAACAAAGAAAGATAGTAGATTTAAAATAAAGTGCAATGACTCACGTGATTTACATTACCTATTTTCTTATTCATGATTATGATGGTTTTTAATTCATGCTATGTGAGTCATCTATACTAGCATGCATATTTTTCTATAAGGATTTATGATATTGATTATTTAATTACATACACCTCCATATACTTAGTACATTTCCAAAGTACTGATTCACATACTCTTCTATGTGCTACATTTCCTTATAGTGTAGGTCATGTTGTAGCGCATATACCATATTTAGTCAGTTCATAGCTTCCCGTCAGCAGGTGATGAGTCCTTATGATTCAAGGGCTTGAGTTAGTTATATATTTCGAGAAGTATTGTATTTTCTTTATTCAGTCGTATTGAGTTGGGATAGTTGGGAGTCATCACTTGGCCACCTATAGTTATTACTAGTAGAGGCTTCATAGAAAGTTAGTAAAGTTAATGTATTCAGTTTCAGTTTTGTTTTGTAAAAGTAGAGTTGTAATCTTGTAAAGTTCAGATTTGTATTGATCAAGTTTAGAAAAGTTTTATGTTTTCGCTGATTTTATACAGATTTAAGAATTTTATTCAATTTCTTATGAGTTATGCTAGTAGAAGGGTTAGCTTAGGGTCACTTATGACCCTAAGCACCATGTGATGTCTCGGGACCCAATTTTGGGGCCTTACAACATCCTAATACAAAAGAAAGAGTATGCGTCATTACTTTGAATGTACAAATATGCTAAGTGAGAGAGGTTGATATACGTGGGTTCATATGCATGAGATGATAAATGAAGGATGAACATAATGAGGTAACTGTATGAGAGTACATGGAAAACTTTAACTATTAAACATACTGAATATGCAATACTATGCATATAACAACCACTTGAATTAGATTGACACTGATGTACTAAGTTTTTGTAACTGAATGCTGATAATTGAATGTTTAGACTAACACTAAAGAACTGAATTCTTATGAACTGAATTCTTATGACTAAGTAACTGATAACTAATAGCCATGATTCTACAGAACAGTCTGAGTTCTTTACTAAATTTTGAGACTGAATACTAATTACTAAGTATTGAATACTGAAACTGTGACTATGGAAATGTTCATTTAACTGACATACCCCAATTTGGCTGAGTTGAAGTCCAACCAATGACCCTAGTTGGAAGGGTGTTAGCACCTTGCCAAGGGATACTAACAATGTTGTGTCAACCCTAGTCTGGCAGGAAGACTCATGAAATATATATATATGATTGCGTCAACCTTTATTTGTCAGGAGGATGACTTACCCTAAGCTGACTACGTAGTTTTATAACACAGGGGCTGCTACTAAATGTTAAACCCTCTGCTAGCAGGAATTCCCCCATAGATCGATGTTGAATCCTACTTCAGACTGAATAGACACTGAACTGATCACTAAAATATACTAGGCTTTACTGAACTATTACTGATCATGTTAACTAAGTGAACTGGATTGTGTTCGCTGAGTTATGTTAATTGAATGAGTACTAATATTGTTGACCTTTACCGGGACTATTCTATATCTACTGCAACTAAGTAAATAGCTATATTTTGAGTAATAAATACCCTCAGTACTCGATTGCATAAATGGTAAAACATAGTAATTCTTGAAAGTATAGCAATAGTCAATTATTCATAATTCATTCACTGAGGTAATTTTCTAAACACTTGAAGTCCATGAACTCATACATAAATGAGAACACATTCTAACATGTCATGATTAAACTATTCAATTTACATGGACATTCTATCAAACACTTTGGGAGCATGATTGTTATATATAATAATGAACAACACATAAGCATAATGACTACAACTTAAACCTGTAATTTCAAGGATTGTAACATGGAATTACATCAGTCAACATACATGCTATTTTATGGTCATGAAACTCATGAAAAAATCTTGAATTGAAACCCATACAACAACACAAACATGAAGACAACCCAATTCGCACATGTAAATAATGAATCAATAAACTTGTAGTTTTTAAAAGGGTTTCTGAACCCCAAGGGTGGATGAAAACCAAGGATGAACACCTAACATACCTTGATTGTTGATTTTTTTTAAAGATTGTAGGAAATTTCTTAGAACTTGATCTTGAATTTAATGGACTACAGTTTGTTCTTGAGAGAATTTTGAGAATAAAGAATGAATTTTGTCCTTTTTGGGGCTTAATCTCATGTTTTAGCTGAATTAGATGAGGGGAAATGAACCTAATTGCCCTAGGAAAGTCAAATTTTAATGCATAGAAACTACCCAGTGATGAGATACCGGACCGCCGCGTTGATGGTATCGATGTAATTGTCGATGCGTCGCATTGATGCATTATTTTAGGAATCCAAACACTACTTAAACAATTATAAAAGTTTTTGAAACTCACCCAACACGACCTATTGACATTTTCGATCATGAATCAATTTAAAAATCAATAATCCAACACAGGAAAGATAAAAGATAATGTCATTGAAATATCAAGGCCTAAAATGAGACTAAGTGTCAATACTTAGCTGAAATTTTTCTAAGTCTGAAACCTCTTTTGGCATGCTATATGTGGCTAAAATGACTAGAATTTTGTGGGGTCTTACAATATCTCTCCTTGAAACATTCATCCTTAAATGGGACTGACTGAACTGTACATACACTAACATGGATAATTGAAGCATGACTGAATTCTCAAGACATGACACATGACATAGCTGGTTTATTAATGCAAGAATTATATGACAATGCTATGCAGCTGTAACTGAGCATGAGATAGAGTAAATCTATGGAAGACTGTTACCTTAGACTGAGTCTGAGTTTATGGAGAAGAGGTGATGACACTATGTTTGTATATCTTTCTTCCCAAGTAGCTCCCTCAACGAACTAATTTTGCCAAAGAACTTTGACCAAAGGAATTTCTTTGTTCCTTAGTCTGCGATCTGATGATCAAGGATTTTGACTGGGATTTCCTCATAAGAGAGATTGTTCTGAACATATACACTTTCTATAAAGACTACAATTGTTAGGTCACCTATGCACTTCTTTAACATGGACACATGAAACATTGGGTGCACTGATGCTAAGTCTGCAGACAACTCAAGCTCATAAGCCAACATACCAAAATGACTGAGAAACCTATAAGTACCAATATATCGGGGACTAAGATTCCCCTTCTTTCCCAATCTCCTCACTTCCTTCAAAGGAGAGATTTTCAAATACACAAAATCACCAATATCAAACTTGAGATCTTTTCTTCTCATATCAACATATGATTTATGTCGGATCTAAGTCATCATAAGCCTCTCCCTGATCAACTGGACCTTTTCTAAGGCATCAAATACTAGGTCAAGCCCTGCCAACACTGACTCACCTACCTCAAACCATCCAATGAGAGATCTAAATCTCCATTCATAAAGCACCTCAAACGAAGCTATCTATATACTGGATTGATAGCTATTATTATAGGTAATCTCAATCAAAGGTAAGTGGTCATTCCAACTACCTTTAAAGTCAATCACACATTCTCTCAACATATCTTCTAAAGTCTGAATGGTCCTTTCTTCTTGACCATCTATCTAAGGATGGAATTTTGTACTGAGGTGATGTAACGTCCTGAGCTTGGTGCCCCAGATGCTACACGGTGCCAACAATCATAAAGGATCACTAGCTAACCCATGATTGGTACCTACTACAATAACTGTACAATAATACTAAAATATGTAGAAACAATAGGCTGAAATGCCATAAGATTCAATACTGAATCACACTAAATATAACAATGTCTGAGTAAGGTAAGAAATACCCGAAATTGAAATAACATGCTATAGTGTGAAAGCCTATAACACAGAGCAGTCTGAATAAGGAGTTAACGGGATATGTCCCCAACTAACTCCAAACTACTAAAATAATAAAATAATGAACTAATCAAATAATTATGTACTCAAACAATGAGGACTCACTACTGACTCTATCTACTGAGAGCTACTCTCGAGCTCGTGCATTTGGGCCTGTGGCATAAAACACCATAGCACAAAAGAAAAGTATGCGACAGTACATGATAATGTACTGGTATGCAGAGTAAGGTAGGCTGAATGCAAGTGTTCATCTGCATGAACTATAACTGACTAATAATATGAACATGATTGTGTGAGAATACATGCATGTGTACATATGACTAAAACTGAAACATGAGGCTTCTGAGTACAGAGTTTACTGATAACATGGATTATTAATAACTTATATAATGTTAAGTGAATGACTGTGTCTGACAGTCGTGGTTCTGATGGAACTAGCTGAGTTCCGTACTGAGCTGAGTGGCTGTGTCTGATAGTCCTAAAATCTAAAGACCTATCTGAGTTCTATTACTGGGACTAAGTAACTGTATTTGACTGTCCTAATTTTGTAATTGAAACTATAGGAGAATTCATCTAATCAACATGTCCCTTTTTCTGAATAGATTTGGGGTTCTACCTATAACCCCAGTTAGAAGGGTGTCAATACCGCACCACTGGAAAGGAAAAGATGTGAATGACCTTTATCTGGCAGTGTCCCCGTATGAGAATGGTGGGACCCTTATTTGTCAGTATTAATCCACCTCATCAAACCTTAACTATCAATGTTGATGTCTCAACCTATACTGGCTACATAGTTCTAGAACGCAAGGATTTTTTCTAAGAATCACACCCTCTACTGGCAGTGTGTGTTCCCATCCTTGGGTTCACTCGGTGCTGAATTCTACTCCCATATGAATAGTCATTGAATTTATTATATTGAACTGACTAGACTGAGTTTACTGAGTTTTGTTGACTAATAGAATACTACAGACATCTATTAACATGATTAAGATTACTGTGATTATTGAGTACAGAGTAAGACTAAACTGATACTGGATTTATTGAGTTTTCCTAAGTCATGTAACTTACTGAATTCTACTGATCAGGGATTGAATGAGAGTATCCGGAAAACTAACACTAGCTCAACGCACACAGCTAAATTATCGGGTACAAGTACCCCCAGGACTCAATAGCATTAAACTGACAATACATGACACTTTTTGACTCATGGCCACAGTAAATAATTCATAATTTAATCATTGGGGATTTTCATGAAGTATTTTCTTGTGATAAGATTACACACGAATAGGAAAGCATATAAATATGCCAATCTCATGAGCATTCTATCAAGCCATTACATTTCATAATAATAACCTGGGAGTCATTTTGAACATAAGGGTAAAGCAAGGATTCATCAATTTGATCATAATTGAGTCCTAAGACATAATTCTTATTTTCATGGGCATTTTATCAAACACATTTCATGCATAACCTTAGGCTTAGTCATAGACACTAAATCAATACATCATGGTTACTTTAATCAACCCAATTTCATAGTGTTCAACCCACATTCTAACATAATTTCATGAAAAACACATAAAAATTCAAACTTGGGATTCGTACAACAGCATAAATATGATTATGATCAACTTACAACATAGAAATCACAATTCATGAGTTTAAAGTTGGATTCTTGAGCTCCAAGGCTGAGAGGGATCCTTGGATGAAACACTTTACATACCTTAACTATTGATTTCGTAGAGATTAGGATGAATTCTTGAGTTTTGCTTCTTGAACTAGATGAAGCTAGGGTTTGTTATTGAGTGGATTTTGTGAAAATAATGAATGATTTGGATATTTGGGGCTTTAATCTCATGATATGGAACCATTGGGTGAAGGGAAAATGACTTTTTTGCCCTGAAAAGGTTGGGTTTGGACTGTAAGAATTTGTCCTAGATAGACTAAGCAAGGAGCAACCCTGCCTAGTCCACCAGACTTAGCAGGGTGCCTCCTCTCCTGGCGCAACATGATATCTAGGGCAACGCGGGCGTATCACCTCAAGCTACTAGTTTGGGAACCCAAACATGTCCTTATGCTATTTCAAAAATTTCAAAACTCACCCGAGATGTACTATTGACTTGCCCCATCATGAATCAACAAAAAAAAAATAACAAATGGAGGTTGGGAAGGTCATGAAA
This sequence comes from Capsicum annuum, assembly GCF_002878395.1. NCBI lineage: Eukaryota > Viridiplantae > Streptophyta > Magnoliopsida > Solanales > Solanaceae > Capsicum > Capsicum annuum. The sequence continues at coordinate 15,727,887 of NC_061121.1, forward strand.
TAATTCCTTGAAGTTCAGAGGCTTAAAATGAGACTAAGTGTTAAACACTTAGCTAAAAATTTTGTAAGTGTTGGGATCCCTTAAGGAGCTTTAAGGGATGAATTTAACTTAGAATTTCATGAGATCTTACAATATCTCCCCTTGAGAATATTTGTCCTCAAATGAGACTAACTGAGATAGGAGAAAAGATAAACTTAAGTACATGCAGGACATGAACAATCGAAATATGATTTCCATTAAGCTGAATCTTTATCATACTGAACATACATATCTGATGCATGAATACTGACTCATGAATACATGACTGAAATTACAAATAAGCTAAGTTTTATCATACTGATCATGCATTTCTAATGTATGATTACATGGATGGACTGACACATGAATACATGACTGATTATGCAATGGTAATTGATACCAAGTTTTGTAACTGAAATCTGAACATGAAATAGAATAAGCTTAAGGAAAGCTATTACCTTGGGATGAGTTTGGGTTTATGGAGAAGAGGTGAGCATACTTGGTCCGTATATCCTCTTCTGCTTCCCAAGTAGCTCCCTCAATGGACTGATTCTGCCAAAGAACTTTTACTAGAGGGATATCTTTATTCCTTAGTTTGTGAGTCTGATAGTCAAGGATTTCAACTGAAATATCTTCGAAAGAGAGGTTGTTCTGAATATCCATGCCCTCTATAGGGACTACAACTGTTGGCTCACCTACGCACTTCTTTATCAAGGAGACATGAAACACTGGATGGACTGAAGCTAGATCCTTAGGCAATTCTAGCTCTTAAGCTACTTTGCCAAAGCGACTGAGAATTTTGAAGGGACCGATATATAAGGGACTGAGATTTCCCTTATTTCTGAACCTATTCACTACCTTTATGGGAGATATTTTCAAATAAGCATAATCACCAATCTCAAATGTAAAATCTTTTCTGCTTACATTTGTGTACGATTTCTGTCAGCTCGGAGTTATCTGGAGACTTTCTCTAATCTACTGAACTTTATCTAAGGTATCAAAAACAAAGTCAGGCACTACTATTATGGCCTCACCTATTTTGAACCAACCGATTGGAGATCTACATCTCCTACCATAAAGAGCTTCAAATGTAGCCATCTGAATATTGGAATGATAGCTATTATTGTATGCAAATTCAATCAAACATATCAACTACCCTTGAAATCAATTGCACACGCCTTTAGCATATCTTTCAAGGTCTGAATGGTCCTTTTTGATTTGACATCTATCTGAGGATGAAAGGCTGTACTGAGATAAAATCGGGTACCAAGATCCTTTTGGAATGATTTCCAGAAGTGAGAGGTGAATTGGGTACCTCTATCTGAAATAATGGATAACAGAACACCATGAGATCTGACCAAATCCTTGATATAGAGTTTGGCATAATCTTCAACTAAATAAGAGGTATAGACTGGAAAAAAATGAGTTGATTTGGTCATTTTGTCTACAATGACCCACACTAAATTATGTTGGTGATGAGTATGGGGCAAACCCATCACAAAGTCCATGTTCACTTCTTCCCACTTCCAAGTAGGAATGATGAACTCCTACATGGACCCACTAGGCTTCTGATGCTCTACCTTAACCTACTGATATGTAAAGTACTTAGCCACAAACTCTGCAATATCCCTCTTCATCCCACTCTACCAATAGATCTCCTACATATCACGGTACATGTTAGTTCCCCTGGATAAATAGATTAGCGCACAAGAATTTGTTGCCTCAAGTCGTCTACACTTGGAACACATAGATGACCCTAACAATGCAAGATACTATCTCTCCATAAGGAGAAAACCTCAACTTTCTGATCTCTAACTGACACTTTCAACTTAACAAGACAGGGATCTGTATTCTACTTTTCTTTCACCTCAGAAACTAGAGATAATTCTAAACTATTATAAGCCCACACACTACCCTTTGCTGAGTCGACTAAGTAGGCACCTAATCGGGAAAGCTGATGAACTTCCCAAGCTAACTTCTGCTTATCTTTCTCAATATGAGCAACACTACCCAAACCTACTCTGGATGTATCACAGTACACGACAAACCCATCTAAACCATTTGGAAGAGTCAAAATTGGGGCTGAGGTGAGTTTAGTCTTCAACTCCTAAAAACTTTTCTCGTATGAATCTGACCACTGAAATTGAACTTTCTTCTGAGTTAGTCTGGACATAGGGTATGCAATAGAAGAAAATCCTTCAAAAACCCAACGGTAATAGCCAGCCAAACCCAGAAACCTCCTAAAATCTAGTGGAGAGATAGGTCTGGGCTAGTTTCTCACTGCTTTGGTCTTTTAGGGATAAACTCCAATGCCATTACCAGAAATGACATGACTAAGTAATGATACTACCTTAGCCAAAATTCGCACTTACTAATTTTGGCGAACAACTATGATTTCTGAGAGTCTGCAATAATATTTTGAGATGGTCTGCATAATCATGCTCACTAAGAGAGTAGACAAAGATGCCATCTATGAAGACTATGACCCAGTTCATCAAGTCTATAAAGGTTGCTGGGGCATTAGTAAGACCAAAGGACATGACTAAGAATTTGAAGAGACCATAACGAGTCCTGAAAATTGTCTTCAGGATGTCACATTTTCTGACTCTAAGCCGATGATAGCCTAATTAGAGATCTATCTTAGAAAAATAACTAGCACCCTGAAGTTGGTCAAATAGTCATCAATTCTAGGAAGTGGATACTTGTTCTTGACTGTGACCTTATTGAACATATGGTAATCTATACATATTCTGAGAGAACTATTTTTTTTGTGCATGAATAAGAATGGTGCACCCCACGGAGAGATGCTGGGTCTGATGAATCCCTTATCTAGGAGATCCTTCAATTGTTCTTTAAAATCTCTAAGTTATGTTGGTACCATTCTGTATGGCAAAATAGATATGGGCTGAGTATCTAGAAGAAGGTCAATGCCAAAGTCTATTTCCCGTTCTGGAGGAATTCCTGGGAGATCTTCTGGAAAGACATCTAAATATTCATTCACTACTGGGACTAATTCAAGACTGGGAGTTTCAGAACTAGAGTCCTTAACTCAAATAAGATAATAGATACATCCCTAAGATATCATTTTCCTTGACCTTAGGTAGGAAAGAAGCCGACCTCTGAATGCTGAAGTACCACCCCTCCACTCTAGGATAGGTTTATTTAGAAACTAAAATTAGACAATTCTATTTCTATAGTTGGCTGTGGAATAGCAGGAATGAAGACAATCCATGCCTAGAATGACATTAAAATTAGCCATCTCTTATTCGAATAAGTTTACTGAAGTGACTTTTTGAGATACTATAACCGAACAATTTTTGTATACCCATCGGGCTATGATAGTTTTACCCACTAGGGTTGATATTGAGAAGGGCTCGGCTAGAATTTCAGGACTGACTCCGAAATCAACTGCTATATAAGGAGTAATAAAAGACAAGGAAGCTCCTAGACCTAGCAAAGCAAAAACATGCAAGAGAAAGATTTGTAATGAACCAGTAACCACATCAGGGGAATTTTCCTAATCCTATCATGATTGAAGAACATAGAGTCTATTTGGGCATTGTCCACTGGTAGCACTGGAGGTGGCACCCTGCTGATTCGGGCGACCAGACTAAGCTGAGGAATGGTTATGCTGACCATGAAAACTGTCTAGGGAAAATATCTTATTTTGTGTCCTGGATTTCCATATCTGAAACAAGCATCCCTGCCAACTCTGCAAATACCTTTGTGGTTCTTACCATAAGTCTAACACAGGGGATTGGCTCGAGCACTGCTAACACTACCTTGAGGTTTAGGGCCTGACGCCCTATCCCTATTGCCGTCTCTAAATTTCTGTATTGGAGCACTGGCTGAGGAAGGAGTTGGAAATGACGACTTTGGGAGAAACTGAGAATGATTCCCACCTTCTAATTTAGGCTAAGCAAAGTTGAAACTACCTGTCCTTGCTTTCTTATTCTACTTCTCTTTCTATTTAATCTTTTGCTCTTCTATCTGCTGAGTATGGATCATAAGCCTAGCTATGTCCATCTCACTAATCAACATAGAGGTCCTGTACTCTTTGAACATACTATCATTGACCCCAGAAACAAATATTCTCATCTAAGCCCAGCTGTCTTCCACTATATGAGGAGCATATCTATCTAATTAAGTAAACTTAAGGGAATACTCTTTCACTGTCATATTTCCCTACCTGAGGTTGATAAATTCTAACACCTTCACTTCTTTAAGCTCTAGGGGAAAGAATCTATCTAAGAATGCAGTGGAAAAATCCTTCCACTCAATGGGCCTAGAATCATCGGCCTTCTCTGCTTTCTACTGCTTGAACCATGTGTGAGCCATATCCTGCAACTGATATGCAGCTAGTTCAGTACTCTCACTAGCAGTCACCCCATGATATCTATAACTTTTTGAACCTAATCAAGGAATTGCTAAGGGTCCTTTTTTGAATTAGCTCTGGTAAAATATGGAAGATTATTTAAGTGAAGTCATGAATCCTGGCTGCGGATGAATTGGCCACTGGGTTGGCTGGAATGACAACTGGTTATTCATTCTAGGCAGAAACTGAATTATCAAGAGTGGTGAATACAGCTCTAAACTATACATGAGAAACGTGTTCGTCCAAGGGGCCTTCTTAGATTGGTTGAGGGGCTGATTGATTCCCGTTTCTTTTTTTGGAAGGCATGTTCTGTAAAAGAAAAAGAGAAAAGGATTAGATGGAGAGTTAAATTTGATCTCATTCTCACTGGCATGACATGAATACTAAAAGAAGAGAAATTATACTTAAAACATCTCATAGACTTCTGTACATAAATGTGGCGCGCAATACACCCATGTACAAGCTCTACTAGATATGGCTTTTATAACTTCCTAGGACACTGTCAAATCTTAGGCTCTGATACTTAGTTTTTAAAGCCCTGAGCCTGGTGCCCCAGATGCTACACGGTGATACAATCACTAAGGACCACTAGATAACCCATGACTGGTACCTACTATAATAACTATACAATAATACTGAAATATGTAGATATAATGGGCTGAAATGCTGTAAGGTTCAATACTAAATTATACTTAATAAAACAATATCTGTGTAAGGTATAGACGAACCCAAAACTTAAATAAACTATCTGAACATGATATAGTCTGAAAGCCTCTAACACTAAATTGTATGAATAAGGAGTTGATGAGATATGTCCCCAACTAACTCCAAACTACTAAAATAATAAAATAATAAACTAATAAAATAATCATGTCCTCAAACTATGAGGACTTACCACTGACTCTATCTACCAAAAGCTGAACTGCTAAGAGTGCTCTGGAGCTCATGCGTCTAAACCTATGGTGTAAAACACCATAGCACAAAAGAAAAGTATGCATCAGTAATGACAGTGTACTGGTATGCAAAGTGAGATAGGTTGAATGTAAGTGTTCATATGCATGAGCTATAACTGATTGATAACATGAATATGATTGTGTGAGAATACATGCATGAATATATATGACTGTAATAGGAACATAAGGATTCTGAGTACTAGTTTACTAATAACATGGATTACTAATAACTGATATACTATTAACTGAATAACTGTGTCTGGCAGTCATAATTCTGATAAAACTACCTGAGTTCTGTACTGATCTAAGTGACTGTGTCTGACAGTCCTAAAATTTGAAGAACTACATGAGTTATATTACTGAGACTAAGTGACTGTATTTGACAGTCCTAATTTTGTAACTAAAACTGTGAGAGAATTCATCTAACCGACATGCTTCTTTTTTTGAATAGATTTGGGGTACAACCTATAACCCCAGTTGGAAGGGTGTCAATACTTGCCACTAGTAAGGGAAAGCTGTGAGTGACCCTCATCTAGCAGTGTCCTTATATGACAATGGTTGGACCCTCATCTGTCAGTGTTAATCCACCTCATCAACCCTCAACTGTCAGTGTTGATATCTCAACCTATACTGGATACATAGTTCTGGAATAAAAAGATTGCTTCTAAGAATCACACCCTCTACTGACAGAGTGTGTTCCCATCCTTGGGTTCACTTGGTGTTGAATCCTACTCCCATCTGAATAGCAATGAAATAATTATACTAAACTGATTGGACTGAGTTCACTGAGTTCTGTTGACTGATGGAATACTACTGAGATCTATTAACATGATTGAAATTACTGGGATTACTGAGTACTAAGTAAGACTAGACTGATATTAGATTAGATTTACTGAGTTTTCCTGAGTCATGTGACTAACTGAATTCTACTGATCATGGATTGTTGGAGAGTATCTGTAAAACTGACACTCGCTCTAGGAACACAACTAAATTGTCAGGTACAAGTACCTCAGGACTCAATAGCATGAAACTGATAAGACATGACACTTCTTGACTCACGACCAAAGTCAAATATTCATAATACAATCATTAGGGATTTTCATAAAGTATTTGCATGTCATAAGCTTACACATGAATAGGAATGCATATAAACATGTCATAATTTCGTAAGTCTAATCTCATGTGCATTCCATCAAGCTATTACATTTCATAACAATAACATGGGAGTCATTTTGAACATAAGGGTAAAACATGGATTCATCAATTTGGTCACAATTGAGTCCTAAGGCATAATTCTTATTTTCATGGGCATTTTATCAAACACATTTCATGCATAACTTTAGTCTTACGCATAGACACTAAATCAATACATTATGGTTACTTTATTCAACCCAAATTCATAGTTTTCAACCCACATGCTAGCATAATTTCATGCAAAACACATAAAGATTCAAACTTGGGATTCATATAGTAACATCAATATGATTAAGATCAACTTACAACATAGAAATCACAATTCATAAGTTTAAAGTTGGATTCTTGAGCTCCAAGGATGAAAGGGATCCTTGGATAAAACACTTTACATACCTTAACTATTGATTCCATAGAGATTGAGATGAATTCTTGAGTTTTTGTATTTGAAATAGATGAAGGTAGGCTTTGTTCTTGAATGGAATTTGTGAAAATAATGAATTATTTGGCTATTTGGGGCCTTAATCCTATAATATGGAACCATTGGGTAAAGGGAAAATGACCCTTTTGATCTTAAAAGTTCGGGTTTGGACTGTAAGAATTTGGCCTTGCCGAACTAAGCAAGGCGCCACCCTGCCTAGTCTACCAGACTTAGTAGGGTGCAGCCCTACCTGGCATGACGTGATAGCCAGGGCAACGCAGGCTTATCGAGCCGAGCTACTGGTTTGGGAGCCCAAACATTCCCTTATTCTATTCCAAAAATTCTTAAACTCACCCGAGATGTACTATTGGCTTACCCCATCATGAATCAACAAAAAGTCATCAAATAGAGGTTAGGAAGGTTATGAAATAATTCCTCGATGTTCATAGGATTAAAATAAGACTAAGTGTTAAACACTTATAATTTTGTAAGTGTTGGGATCTCTTAAGGAGCTTTAAGGTCTGAATTTAATCGCAGGATCTTACAGGTGAACTTTGGTGCCAAGATCCTTTTCGAAGGATTTCAAAATGTGAGCGGCGAACTGCGCACCTCTATTTGAAATGATGTATAATGGAACTCCGTGCAATATGACCAACTCTCTAACATAGAGCTGGGCATAATCCTCGACTGAGTAAGAGGTATGGACTTGCAAGAAATGAATAGATTTGGTCATCCTTTCTATAATGACCAAAATCAAATCTTGCTGAAAATGAGTATGAGGTAAACCCATCATAAAATCCATGTTAACTTCCTCCCTCTTCCATGTGGGCATACTAAACACCTACATGGAACCACTTGGCCTTTGGTTCTCAATATTTACCTGGTGACACGTAGATCACTTAGCCATAAATTTAAGTCATAGTCTTTCAAAAACTCCAACCACCTTCTCTGATGCAAGTTCAAGTATTTCTAAGAAAAAAACATACTGCAAGCTTTTATGGTCTGTGAACACATCAACCTGCAACCCATACAAATAGTGCCTCCAAATCTTTATGGCAAACACAATAGTTGCTAAGTTAAGACCATGGGTAGGGTAATTCTTTTCATGGGTATTAAGCTGTCTAGAGGCATAGGCTATGCCTTATCTCTCCACATTAACACACACCCCAGACCAACTTTGGAAGCATCACAATACATAATGAACCCGTCTGAGCCACTGGTAAAGTCAACAACTGGGGTTGTAATGAGTCGAGTCTTCAACTCCAAAAAAATCTTTTCACAAGAATCTAATCACTAGAACTTGAATTTCTTTTGAATAAATATGTACATGGGGATACAATAAATCCTTCCATAATCTTGTAATACCCCAACTTTTCCTAGCTTGAATTCGTCCCTAGAATATTAAGAAATAGATTTCAAAATGAATAATATTTATTCTATGTGGAATTTTTAAGATTTGGATTTTCCATGGTATGGAAAATTGACTAAGTTTTCGAATGATATAATATTCACCTAAATCTGATAACTGGGTAGGAAGTTTGGGCTATTTTAAGCTTCAGTCATAAAACACCATGATTTAGGTACTTAGCACGTTGTGATGTGTAAAATCATAATTGTCAATTTACAGTGAGACTCCATGATTGTGGCGCATCATAGAGAGGCCCAATTTCCCATTTGGAAATTTCTAGTGTCACTCCGCGATACTGGCGCATTACGCCAGTGGTTGAAGTGGCAAACATAGGGGCTTCGCGATAGTGGGGCATCGCGGAGGAAGTCCAATTCCCACTCGTTCTTTTTCCAGTGAGCCACCGCAATTGTGGAGCATCGAGATGGCAACCCAGTTCGCAAAATTTTTGTTTTTCCCAGTTCTGACTTGAGTTTAAAAGGGGTATTTCGGTAAATCCCCAGGCCCCCAATCCATCCAAAACACAAGATTTAACATATTTCAAGGCATTGTATGCTTAGTTCATCCACTTTTTCTCAAAATAAAACCCTAAACCATCAAACCTTTCTATTTAAGAAATCAAAATCCTTCATAGATTCTTCAAGAAAGCTCCAAATTGAGGATTTCCAAAGCAAAATAATCAAGAACCCATCACCAAGGACTCAATAGGAATCTAAAATTCAATGTTTCTTCATCTAAACATCAATTAAGGTATGTGGGATTTGAAAAAGAATAATTCTTTCATCGTTGTGCCCAAAACTTGTTTTAAATTACAAATTTCTGAATTTTACATGATTTTTCATGATATTGAAGTTAGGGTTTATACCCATTAATGCTATTTACAAGTTTATGATGTTTCCAATGATTTAGAATTTGAATTCCATGCTTATGTTCATATTTTCATGTATATGGCTGAAATTTCCAGATTTGAGTTGTTTTTACAAATGTTTACATCATTTAGCATGATTATTATTATTATTATTTAACATGAGATTGATGCATGGGTTACCACCCTAAGATTGAATATTATTATTTTTAGAAAGATAATGCATTAAGCATCTTATAAGCATATTATTTATAGATTTTCAGTAAAGATTTGATCTTTTGATCCTCGGTTAGCTATGGAATCCACTTTTTATATTATTACAGATTACAGAATTTAGATCAGCTTGATTTAAAGATTTTTTCAGATAAATGCATAATTGGTTTAGATAAACCCTTATGCTAGTTTTATAGTGGATTTCCAAACAGAATAAGCGTAGCAAAAAAAATGGAGAAGTATTTAGCACCAAGCTAGGAGTGTGGGTTTAGAACATCCATCTTCCACATAACTACGCAAGCAACATAGGTGTAGATTATCAGATTATTCCCACTTCTACATGGATGATAGATTTAGCTTATGATCGATTACATGGGTAGGTTATACCTACCCAGAAATAGTATGATACCTCTCCCCAATGTGAGGTTTCTTCCTTAGGAGGACGACATGTTGGACTCCATGTAGCTTGCATGGTTTATGTCGGTTAAGAGAACCTTCCTTACAGAACAGTCTTTAAAGTATTTTCCCTACAACTTAATATTAAAGATTTTCAGAACTGTTCTAAGGTAATTATCCCTATTATCTAAAGAAAAAGAATAGGAGTAATGTTTTTAGAAAATTATGTGTAAAGGCTCACAAGTTTTACTCAGATTATGCCTTAAAGAAAAGATAATAGTTACAGTTTTCAACTTTCAGAATTTCAGATTTAGTAGTAAGCCTTTATATACTTAGATAGTATGATTTAAAAAGGGAGAATATCAATACAACTTTTAGAACTAAATGTTATGGCTCACAAGATTCATAAAGAGTGTTTTGCTTCTTATTGCTACATATTTCAGTATTTTTCAGATATTCCAGCTTACATGTCATTTACATTTAGCATGCATTATTTTATAAATAATGATTATGAGATAATGTTTTACTTATGCATATCACTCCAATATACCCAGTACATCCTCAGTGTTCATCCACATATATGTCTATGTGCTATATTATCTTATAATGTAGGTACAGGTGCTTAGTATCAACAGTGTTAGTAGTTCGAGCATCTCCATCTACATTAAACAATTGGTGAGTCGTCATAGTTTGGGGACTTATTCTATCTATTTAGATTCTACAGTTTATCAATTTATGAGATTTAGCATTCATTTCAGACAGTTCGAGTTAGCTAGGGGTTTGTCCCAGTGACTCTCTAGTTATTAGCAGTAGAGGCTTGTAAGACTAATAGCCTTGATACAGATTATTCAGTTTTGATGTTTTAGATGTTCCGTTAAGATTATTTTCAAATATTTTAGACATTTTCCACATTCAGTATGACTTGTATTCTCAATATTTCTATTATTATAAGATTTAGGATCAACAGTATGCAGGCAGGGTTAGCTTGAGGATACTTGTAGTCTTGAGCACAGTGTGATGTCTCGGGATCAGATTTTGGGGTGTTACAAAACCATTAGTAATAGCCATCCAAACCCAAGAAACTCTTGATATCTGATAGAAAGATTGGTCTAGGCTAGTTTCTCACTACTTCAGTCATTTGAGGAGTAACCCTAATGCTATCACCGAAAACTCAATGACCAAGGAAATCTATTGATCTTAGCAAAAATTTGCACTTACTGAATTTGGCGAACAACTGATGGGCTCTGAGAGTCTCTAACACTAGTCTGAGATGGTTTATGTGATCACTTTATTATGAGAGTAGACAAGAATAACATTAATAAAAACTATGATGAACATGTCCAAGTACTACTTTAACACACGATTCATCAAGTCCATTAATACTTCTAGGTCACTTGGAACACCAAATAAAATGACTATAAATTTGAAGTGACCATACCGAGTTCTGAAAACTATTTTTAGAATCTTACATTCTCTGACTTTGTGCTAATTATAGCCCGATCTGAGGTCTATATTAGAAAAGTAACTGGCAGCCTTAAGTTGGTCAAATAAGTCATCGATTGTGGGAAGTGGATACTTGTTCTTGACTGTGACTTTGTTCAACTGATGGTATTCAATTCTTAGAGAACCATCTTTCTTATGCATGAATAGAATAGGAGCACCCTATGGGGAAACACTAGGCCTGATGAATCCCTTATCTAGGAGATCCTTTAACTGTTCTTTTAACTCTTTGAGTTCTGCTGGAGCCATTCTATATTATGGAGTAGAGATAGGCTGAATATCTAGATGAAGGTTATTCCAAAGTTAATTTCTCTCTCTCAAGAAAATCTAGGAATATCTTTGGGAAACATATCTAGAAATTATCATGCTACTAAAACTGACTCAAGATTAGGGGTCTCAAAACTAGAGTCTTTAACAAGAACGAGATGATAGAGACATCCCTTGGATATTGTTTTTTTGCTCTAAGGTAGGAAACAAGATGACCTCTCAGAGCTAAAGTACTACTTGTCCATTCTAGGAAAGTTTTATTCTAGAACTATAAATAGATAACTTTGTTTCCATAATCAACTGAAGCATAGCATGAATGAAGCTAATCTATGCCAAGAATGATGTCAAAATTTGTGATCTCTAACACTATAGTCTGCTGAAGTAACTTTCTAAGATACCATAACTAAATAGTTCTTGTATACCCATTGGGATATGATAGACTTATCCACTGAGGTAGAGACCGAGAAGGGCTTTTCTATGATTTCAGGACTATCTCCGAAGTCAACATCTATATAAGGAGTTACAAAGGACAAAGAAGTGCCTGGGTCTATAAAAGCATAAATGTGTAAATAATAAACTTATAATGTACCAGTGACCACATTAGAAGAATATTTATGATCTTATTGGGATTGAAATGCCCACTGGTGGCAATGGAAGCGGCACCCTGATGTGTGAGCAGATGCTAACATATTTGAGGCTTTTAACTATAAATAAATGTGAATCCTTAAGCAAATTTTGTTGTTTTTGATTATTTTTATTATTTTAATGCAGATACAAGTGATCGGGGAGAAAAATAAAGAAAAGAAGAATAAATCAGCTAAAATTTGGTGCGAATAAGCTAAAGTGTAGCTGACGCCATTTTTGAAGTGCCTTTAGACATGGGACAATCTATCAAAGTTTCCGTCAAGCTTAGACAGAACCTGAGGAGTTGAGATGAAATATGGCAACATTTTGGAAGCGCCGTCAAATCTGTGATGAGGCATCAAAATTGCCGTCAACCCAAAACAGATCATGCTGATTTCCAATACAAGTTTACTTTCAATTTCATTCAACATTATAAATTAATGCTTTTAGTTATGAATTCAAATTGCATGCTTGTTTCATGCATCATGAGTAGCTAAACTCTTTTAACCTTGATTATGGAATCTAGGGTTAGGTCATGATAAGGTGTTAAATGATCAAGGTTTAATAAGTATTAGGATTTCTTGATAATTCTGAGATTATAATTTATGTCTGTTGGTTGCAAACAATAGGTGTACCTACTTTGGTTTGCTTGAGAAAGAAATCATAAACAGTAGGAAGTGAATTATCAACAGGGACTTGGAAAGGCTTTGTTTAATAATCAGCTCTGTAACAAGGTTGATTAACCTGAGGTAAAATTTAGGAAGTTAGTTACGATTCCCTAAATCTGAGAGGATTAGGAAATTAGACGCTTGATAGGTTGAGAGATATTTGAGCATACCATCGATAAAGATAGCTTTTCATACTAACCTTCATGAGAACCTTGAGTTATTTGTAGCATCTGTCATGTACCGTAAACCTTAGTGAACATAATTCTGGTTATTCCATAAACTCTTGATTACCAACAATCACTTGTTTAACCATTAAAAACCCCCATTTTTTCTTTTCATGTCAATTATTTGAATTTAACTTGTATCTTTAGTTTTAAATTAATTTAATCGCTACTCACATTGTTCCCTGTGGATTCGACCCCGACTCCAAAGTTGGGTAAATATATTGACGATGATCGCCTTGTACTAAATTGACATGTAAGTTGAGCATTATAAAAAATGACGCCGTTGTCGGGGACCAATTTGGCATATTAAGTTAGTTTAGAATTTTAGCTTACTTTCTTGAATTCAAACTTGTAAATATTTGTTTGTGATTTCCTTTGTTTCTTGTGTTAGGTAGATTTTCTTTATTTTTGTTTATTTCTTACTTTAGTATCATGGAATGAATGTGAGTTTGATGGTTGGAAATCTTATCTGGATGATCCATGTCGATATTGTGATGGACCCCACTTTTGGAAAGATTGTAGATATGCTCCCCAGAGAGATATGTGTGCACCATCTCCATCCTACCGAGATTTAATTGTTCTTTATATGGTGGCCAAGATGGACATTGGAGTGATTGCCCAAATTCCCCCTCCCCCTATTGTGCTAACCCAAGTTTTAGTTTTTCTTATGAGTATGACAGGTCTTATGGTCAATAAAAGAAAGAACGAAGCACTGGTAAGAGTGACATTAAAGCTATGCTTCAACTAATGTTGGTTTATATAGACACAATGAATGATATCATATATGACATACGTCAAGACATTAGGGAATTTAACAAGGGAAGAGAAAGGATAGAAGAGATGGATATCAAGGTCAATTATCCAAAAAACTTTTCTACATTATGTTTAGATGATATCTTGTCTGTGGAATTATTTAAAATAATGGAAGAGTGTAAGGATGAAGAGTAAGAATCCGATGTTGATGATGAGCTTGATGTTGAGCAATCCTCAGTGATTTCCCAACCAACCAAACCATTCATGAATGAAGATACCAAGGATGAGGAAATGGTATTAGAGTCAAAAAAAGAAATCAAGCATAATCCTCATGAAGACTCTAGTCTATTTTGGGGTAAAAATACTAATAGGAAAGTTATTCCAAAATTGAGGGTTAGTCTTCATTTGAATCACTTTTTAACATTATGCTTAGTGGATGTGATGAAAGTCAAATCACCGAAGCAAATGATGAATTTTGAAAATAAGGAGGAAGATTCTTACATTTTGGAGTTTGACCTTCCAAAAGGGTATATTACAACCCCAATATTGATGACCAAGGAGATTAAAGATCGATGTCCATTTAGTGGTTGTTTAAGATTCTCACCGTTGCCAAATGAGCCTACATAAAAGTTTGATGCAAAATTGGGCAAGCAGTTCAAGTCTTCAAAGTGGTGTGATAGAACATTCCTCATCATGCCCTTACATTTGCCCAACACACCCCGAAGATGTATTGATCAAAAGTTGGGCTGACATTTCAAATCCTCCAAATGAAGACATAAATAATTATTAATAAAGTATCTTGACGATGTCTGAGTAGTCAAGATAACTAAGTCGTGCTGCGATGTTAAACCGGGCGCTTCTTGGGAGGCAACCCAAGCTATTTTGTTTGTATTCGTAGTATGTGATTGACATCGGATCTTCGCACCCATGGTGCCACAGGTATGTTTCTAACTCTCTTATTTTGGTTTGACGCATTGGAGACATTGCATGATTTTAAGTTGAGGGTGGGGCTACTTGTGGGTGTTGATGTCCTCCGTAGGTTTTTATTGCCGTGCCTCTTTTCCCCGGAGTCTTGTTCCTAGTAGAGCCGACATGTTTAGACGTATTGTTTTTGCGTTGTGATGTGTTGTGGTTAACTGGGAGAAAAATAAGTATCTACTGCAGTTGACATATTTTTGTTGAATTTCTAAGAATGATAACTACCTCTCTAATTATCTGTGTTAACTGTGTGATGTGTTTCTATAATAATCATTGTTAACAATTGCATGAACCAGATAGGTAGTGGCTTGTGATGTACCTTTGTGCGATGTGTGTGTGAGATACTACCTAGTTTTCTTTATGTGTTAATTCCAGACTTGCCCAGTTTTTCTTGCCTAGGTTGTTGGATAGGGGTTAAGAAAGGATCATAGGTCATTTTTTTTTATTTTGGTCCACTTTTAGCCTAAATGACCTTCCCAGTGTGCATGAGATCCCTTGACCCCTACTTTGAGCCTTAATTGCCTATTTCTTTTTGAGACACCTATCACCTTCACATTAACATTGTAATGAACCTGTTTTACGCTTGGTCCTCCTTAGATATTGTGTAGTTTGACTTAGGCAAACAACCTAAGTTGAGGGTGGCATGCATAGGGGTGCGTGATGCAAAATGAGTATGAAGAGAGGTAGAACAAGAGAAAAAAAGTTAGGTGCGGTGAAAAAAGAATAAGAAAAGAAAAAGCTGTGTAAAAGATGAGAAAAAGATAATTTGACTATTCAAAAGACTGCACCCATTTTGAGCACGTGTGATCAATAAAAGAGAGGAAGAGAAAAAGGTTAAGAAGTAAAACTCCAAGAGGTTAGTGTAGTGTCAAGGTGGCGTAGTCACTGTAAATACCCTTGAATATCACACTAGCCCCTAGCCTATATTACAAGCCCAAAAAAAGTCCTATAATGATCCTAGCTGACATGTCTGAAAACCTTGGCAATGAAAATAAGGGCAAGCCTATGACAAATGACATACAATGATTGGAACTTTATTCTGAGAGTGACGATCTGTGGATTATCCCTATGTTAAACATTTCATATCTGATATGAGTGAGAAAGGGATTTCTTTGTTTTGAGGGCATACTAGGTATGTTACAAGTAGCTAAATTATTTGGGTAGTGAAATGTTGGTGCATGCATAATTGTGTTGTTGAATTTATGCCATATCTTGAGTCCTGTGTGTCACATTGTTGTTCTTTGATAGTATACACAGTTGAGTTAGAAATAGTTGACCTTGGAGAAAGTAAATTGTGTTTGAGCTTATGTGAATGAGTGACTGGCAATTGTACTTTGTATCTTCCTAAGTTATGTTTTGGTTGCTTGAGGACAAACAATTGTTTCAAGTTGAGGGTGTTGATGTGTGAGCAGATGCTAACACATTTGAGGCTTTAAACTCTAAATAATTGTGAAGCCTTAAGCAATTTTTGTTATTTTTGATTATTTTTATTGTTTTAATGCAGATACAAGTGATCGGGGAGGAAACCAAGAAAATAAGAATAAATCAGCTGAAATCTGGTGTGAATAAGCTAAAGTGTAGCTGACACAATTTCTGAAGTGCCTTCAGACATGGGACAGGCTGACAAAGTTGCCGTCAAGCTAAGACAGAACCTGAGGAGTTGAGATGAAATATGACGACGTTTTGGAAGTGCCGTCAAATCTGTGATAAGGCATCAAAATTGTCGTCAACCCGAAACAGATCATGCTGATTTCCAGTAAAGACGTGACAATATTTTCTGAGTGCCGTCACATATTTGACACGCCGTCATATTTGCTGTCAGAAGAATCAGAAGATAACAATTCACAAGAATCTTTAATGACATCTTGCACATGCCATCAGACATCTAACACGCCGTCAAGATCGCCGTCGTTTATTCTGAAGAGAAAACTAAAACGTTAATTTTTCTTTCCTTTTTTAGAATTAAGTATTTATAGAACTTTTAGGTTTTTGAGCATGAGGCATCTATTATTGAGGAAAACAGACGATATTCTTTCCTCCCTATCTCAAGAACAATATTTGAGTGTTTTGTCGTGTGATTCAAATACAAGCTCACTTTCAATTTATTCATCATTGTAAGTTAATCCTTTTAGTTATGAATTCAAATTGCATGCTTGTTTCATGTGTCATGAGTAGCTAAACTCTTTTAAGCTGGATTATGGAATCTAGGGTTAGGTCATGATAAGGTGTTAAATAATCAAGGTTTAATAAGTGTTAGCATTTCTTGATAATTCTGAGATTATAATTTATGTCTGTTGGTTGTAAACAATAGATGCACCTACTTTAGTTTTCTTGGGAAAGAAATCATAGACATCAGGAAGTGAATTATCAACAGGGACTCGAAAAGGTTTAATAATCAGCGTTGTAATAAGGTTGATTAACTTGAGGTAAAATCTGGGTAGTCAGTTGCGATTCCCTAAATTCGAGAGGATTAGGAAATTAGACGCTTGACTAGGTCGAGAGACATTTGAGCATACCATTAATAAAGATAACTTGTCATCCTAACCACCGTGAGAACCTTGAGTTATTTGTAGCATCTGTCACAAACCGTAAACCCTAGTGAACATAATTCCAATTATTCCATAAACTCTTGATTACCAACAATCACTTGTTCAACCATTAAAAACCCCCATTTTGTCTTTTCATGTCAATTATTTGAATTTAACTTGTAGCTTTAATTTCAAATTAGTTTAATCGCCACTCACATTGTTCCCTATAGATTCGACCCCAGCTCCAAAGTTGGGTAAATATATTGACGACGACCGCCTTGCACTAAATTGATGTGTAAGTTGAGTGTTATCTTATACCGCTGAGATAGGTGACTGGATTGAGCTGGGGAATGATTATGCTGACTCTTCTAACCCATCCCAGGATACTCTATAACCCTATAGTTTGGCTTGCCACATCTGAAATATATATCACTTCTATCTCTCTAGACATCTTGATGGTTTTTGCCGCACTTCTGGCAAAGAGGATTTGTTCGGGCACTGCTAACACTACCATGAGATTTGGAGCCTGGTGTCCTATCCATATTACCATTTATGAATTTAGGCACCAGAGTAGTGGCTAAGGACAAAGTTGGAAATAAAGATTTTAGGTAGAACTGAGAATGATTACCTCCCTCTGACTTAGACTGAGTGAAGTTGAAGCTACCTATTCTAGCCCTCTTATTCTCCCTCTCTTTCTCCTTAGTCTTTTATTCATCTATCTGTTGAGTATGGACCATCAATATAGTGAATTCTATATGTAAGACCCCGCAAAATCCTACATTGATAATCAACTCTCTTAGACCCTAAAAGTTCTTTAGAAGGTCCAACACTTAGAATATTTTAGCTAAGAGTTCAACACTTGGCTTCATTTTAAGCCTCCAAATTTTGGAGATTTATTTGGAGACCTTCCTGACCTCCGTTCTTTGATTTTCGAGTTGCATTGTGATGGGGAAAGTCAATAGTACACTTGGGGAGTGTTTTAGAATTTTCGGAATCCATTTAGGACGTGTTTGTAATTCCAAAATAGTGAGTTGTCGCGATGGCCCCACGTCGTGAGGCCCAGTCAAGTTGATTAGGGGTCATGACGTGATGCCCAGTCAACTTGAATAGGGGTCGCCCTGTGATGCCTGGAGCAGTTCAGCCAAATTCTGTCACGAGTAATGTGTATAAAAGGGTCAACTTTCCCATCCCTATATAAGTCAAAAACACATAATTTAGCCCCAATTAAACCAAATTACACTCAATTCTGTCACAATCCTCTCAAGAAAAATCTAGGGTTTCTCATAGAAGATTTAAGTTCAATAATTCTCCCTTTAATCTTTGTAGATTAATGAACTAAGGTATGCACAGTGTTCATTCATGGATTTCTTTCATCCATGAAGCCCAAGAATCCTTTTTTAAATTATATATCATGATATTTGTGTGGTGAATTGATGATGTTCATGTTGTTATGGTTGTATAACTACCAAGATTGAATCTTTACCACTTTTTAATGAAAAACATGTTAGTATAGGGTCGAAATTCATGCAATGGAGTTAAATGGTGGAATCATATTGTATTTAGTTGATGATCATACATATGCCCTAAATTGTGCATACAAGGTGTTTGGTAAAAAGCCTAGTAAAATAGAAATCATGTATAGTGTGACTCAATTGTTGTTTAAATGCTAAATGTGTGCTATTTACTCATGTTTAACATGACTCCCATGTTATTGATTATGTATTTTGCTTGTTTGATGAAATGTTCATGATATTAGAAGCATGTAAGAAAGCCACGATTATGTGCTCCCATATCCAAGTATTATATTAAACAATCAAGTGCCTCAAGAGATATTCCTCGATATATATATATATATATATATATATATGAATTGTGGACTCTAGTCATGTGTTCAACAGTGTCAAGTTGTGTCAGTTTCATTCTATCGAGTCTTGGGGGTACTTGTACCCGAAAAATATAGCTGTGTGCCAAGAGATAGTGTCATGTTTTCACCATATCCTTATTCGGGCCATGATCTATAGAAATCAGTCAGTCATGTGACTCAGGAAAGCTTAGTAATTCAGTAGACCCAGTAATCTCATGAACACAGTCAGTGATCAGATATCAGTAGTATTTCGTCAGTCAACAGAATTCAGTATACTCAGTCCATGTTCAGTTCAGTAAATCCTGTTCAGTATCTATTCATATGGGAATAGGAGTTAGCACTAAGTGAGCCCAAATATGGGAACTCACCTTTCATTTAGAGAGTGTGATTCTTAGAAGCAATCCTTGCATTCTAGAACTACGTAGCCAGCGTAGGTTGAGATATCATAGCCTATTATATATGGGTAGATGAGGTGGTTTAACCTATTATAACATGGTTCCCACCATTCTCATTAGAGTAACCTATTATATGAGGGTCACTCGCAGTTGTCCTTACCAATGGCACGATATTGGATCCCAGCTCAGCTATTATAGCACCTATGGGGCATGTCAGTTAGATGACTATTTCCTACAGTTTCAGTTATAGAATCAGGACAGTCAAATATAGTCAATCAGTCTCAGTAATAGAACTCAAATAGTTCTACAAAAATTCAGGACTGTCAAATACAATATACTCAGAACAGTATGAAACTCAGCTAGTTCCATCAGATTCAGTTCTGTCATATACAGTCAACTTAGAATAGTAATAAGCTCAGCCAGCTTCTTCAGATTTAGGACTGTCAGATATAGTCACTCATGTTATCCGTTATACCATTCATCGATATCCCATGTTATCAGTATTCAGATTTAGTAATTCAAGTTATCACGATATCAGTGTCAGTTATTATGTTTCATGCACATATTGCCATGCTCATGATAGTTAGTCTATTATTATTATTGTTCATGCATATGAACCCCATGCATTCATCCTACCCCACTTGTATACCAGTACATTCTAATGTACTGACGTATTTAGCTATGGTGTTTTACTTTATGCCATAGGTTTCAATACACGAGCTCCAGAACATCAGTAGCATTCCAGATCAGCAGTCAGAGTTAGCAGTGAGTCCTCATCCTTCGAGGACATAGTTATTTTTAGTATTTCATTATCTTATTTTCAATAGTTGAAGTTATTTGGGGACATGTCCCATTATCTCCTTATTCAGATAATTTAGTCAGTTAGAGTCTTTCCAGACTATAGTATGTTTAGACAGTTAGTTATCTTAGTTGTTTTGGGTATTTCATACCCCATCTATATGTTATGATTTTTCAGATCTTAAGTTACAGTTTTGAACCTTATGTCCTTTCAGTTCATATTTCCATATTATTCTGTATATTATGCATTATATAGGTACAAATATCAGTCATGGGTTAGCTTGTGGTCCTTCGGGGGTCATGAGCACCGTGTAGGGTTTCGGGTACCAAATTTGGGGTGTTACAAACTTGGTATCAGAGCATAAGGTTCAATAGTATCCTAGGAAATCTAAAACCCGTATCTAGTAGAGTCTTGTACATGGCTGTGTTGCACGTCATATTTATGTACAGGAGGCTATAAGATATTTAGGAACAGTTTCCCTTCTTTCAGAACTTATGTCATGCTAGTGAGCATAATCTTAAGTCAATCTCTCAGTCTAATCCATTTCTCCCTTTCTTCTATAGAACATGCCTCCTAAAAGAAGAAATGGGAATCAGCCAGCCCCTAAGCCCGAAGACCCTTTGGGAAAATATGTTTCTTATGTGGAGTTCAGGCCCATATTCACTACTCTTGCTCAGTCAGTTGCTGCTCAGAATAAACGGTCAACTATCATTCCAGCCAACCTAGTGGCCAATTCAGCTGCAGCCAGGATTCGGGACTTCACCCGAATGAATCCTTCATCCTTCCTTAGGTCTAAGTCAGATGAGAACCCTCAGGAATTCATTGATCAGGTTCAAAAGGTGACTAACATCATGGGGTGACTATTATTGAGAGTGCTGAGCTAGCTGCATATTAGTTATATGATGTTGCTTATACTTGGTTTAAATAGTGGAAGTGAGAGAGGTCAGATGATGCAGGTCCTATAGAGTGGGAGGAGTTTGTCACTACATTCATAGACAGATTCTTTCCCCAAGAGCTTAGAGAAGCTAAGGAGTTAGAATTCATCAACCTCAGGTAGGGAAACATGACAGTGAAAAAGTATTCTTTTAAGTTTACTCAATTAGCAAGATATGCCCCTCATGTGGTTGCAGAAAACAGGGCCAAGATGAGTAAGTTTGTGTCAGGGGTGAATGATAGTGTGGTTAATGAGTGCAGATCTGCCATGCTAAATAGTGACATGACTTTTTCCAGGATTATGACTCATGCTCAGCAGATAGAAGATCAGGAGATTAAGATGAGGGAAAAGCAGAATAAGAGGGCAAGGACAGGTAGTTTCAACTTTGCTCAGCCTAAATCAGAAGGAGGAAGCCATTCTCTATTTCATCCCAAGTCATCAGTTCCAGCTCCTTCTTCATCTAGTGCTCCAGTTCCTAAGCTAAGAGATAGAGCACCAAGATGTAAGTCTCAAGGCAGTGTTAGCAGTGACCATACCTATCCTCTTTGCTAGACTTATGGAAAGCACCATCAGGGTACTTGCAGAGCTGGCAGCGGTATTTGTTTTGGATATGGCAAGCCAGAACATAGAGTCTGAGACTGTCCTTAGCTAGGTCCTTAGGGTCAGGAAAACTGTTCCTCAGCTCAGTCCAGTCACCAAATCAGTAGGGTGCCACCTCCAGTGCTACTAGTGGGCAACTCCCAAATCGACTCTATACTCTCCAGTCCTGACAAGATCAAGAAAATTCTTTGGATATTGTTACCGGTACGTTACAGATCCTTCATGTGCATGTTTATGATTTGCTTGATCCGGGAGTTTCTTTGTCTTTTTTTACTCCCTATATAGTAGTTGATTTTAGAACCAATCCCAAAATTCTAGCAGAGCCGTTTTCAGTCTCTACCCCAGTGGGTAAAACCATCATAGCCTAACGGGTATACAGAAACTACCCGGTTATGATATTTTAGAAATTTACCTCAGCAAATTTAGTCAAATTAGAGATGACTAATTTTGAAATCATTCTCGGCATGGATTGGCTTCATTCCTACTATGCCATAGTCGACTAAAGAAATAGAATAGTCTAGTTTCAGTTCCCAAGTAAACCCATCCTAGAATGGAAGGGTAGTGTATCCGCTCTTAGTGGTCAGATTTTTTCCTACCTTTGGGCAAGGAAAATGATATCTAAGGGATGTGTCTATTATCTTGTTCCAGTTAAGGACACTAGTTCTGAAACTCCCAGTCCTAAATTAGTCCCAGTCGTGAATGAATATTTAGATATCTTTTCTGAAGATCTTTCAAGAATTCCTTCCAAAAGGGAAATAGACTTCGGTATTGACCTTCTTCCAGATACCCAGCCTATATCTATTTTCCTATACAAAATGGCGCCAACAGAACTCAGAGAATTAAAAGAGCAGTTGAAGGATCTCTTAGATAAGGGGTTCATCAGACCTAACATTACCCCGTAGGGCGCACCAGGTTTATTCATGCACAAGAAAGATAGTTCTCTCAGAATGTGCATAGATTACAGTCAAGTCAATAAAGTTATGATAACGAACAAGTATCCTTTCCCCTGAATTGATGACGTGTTTGACCAACTTCAGGGTGCCAGCTATTTCTCTAAGATAGACCTCAGATCAAGCTATCATCAGCTCAAAGTCAGAGAATATGACATCCCCAAAATAGCTTTTCATATTCGGTACGGTCACTTCAAATTCCTAGTCATGTCTTTTGGTCTTACAAATGCCCCAGTAGCTTTCATAGACTTGATAAACCTGGTGTTTAAGCAGTACTTGGACATGTTCGTCATAGTCTTCATAGAAGATATTCTAGTCAATTCCTGCAATGAGAGAGATCATACAGGCAATCTCAGAATTGTACTTCAAACTCTCAGAGATCAGCAACTATTCGCCAAATTTAGTAAGTATAAATTTTGGCTAAGTTTAGTAGCATTCCATTGGTCATATCATTTCTGGTGATGGCATTAGAGTAGATCCTCAAAAGATTGAAGCAGTAAGAAAATGGCCTCACCCAGTCTCTCCATTAGATATTAGGAGTTTCTTGGGTTTGGCAAGCTATTATAGGTGGTTTGTCGAGGGATTTTCTTCGATTACATCCCCTATGTCTGGATTGACTCAGAATAAAGTCAAGTTTCAGTAGTCCGTTCCGTGCGAGAAGAGTTTTCAGGAATTAAAGGCTCGACTCACCTCAGCTCCAGTCTTAGTTCTTCTAGATGTCCATATGGGTTCGTAGTGTATTGTGATGCATCTAGAGTAGGTTTGGATTGTGTCCTCATGTAGCATAGTAGGGTTATATCCTATGCCTCCAGACAACTTAAACTCTATGAGAATAATTATCCTACTCATGATCTTGAGTTAGCAGCCATTGTTTTTGTCTTAAAGATTTGGAGGCATTATCTATACGGAGTTCATGTAAATGTGTTCACAGATCATAAAATTCTTCAGTATGTATTTTCTCAGAATGATCTTAATCTTCATCAAATAAGGTGGTTAGAGATCTTGAAAGATTATGACATGAGTGTTCTTTATGATCTGGGAAAGTCCAATGTAGTAGCCGACACTCTTAGTAGACTGTCTATAGGTAGTGTTGCTCGTGTGGAGGATAATAAGAAGAAGTTAGCTCAGGAATTTCATTAGTTTGCTAGACTAGGGGTTCGCTTAGTCGATACAGAAGAGGGTGACATATGGGTTTAGAGTAGTTCAGAATCATCTCTAGTTTCTGAGGTGAAAGAAAAGTAAGATAGAGATCCCAGTCTTGTCAAGTTGAAAGGGTCAGTCAAGGATCAAAAAGTAGAGGTTTTCTCCCAAGGGGGAGATAGAATCTTGCGTTGTCAGGGTCGTCTCTATGTTCCAGGTGTAGATGAATTAAGGCAGTGAATTCTTATAGAAGCACATGGTGCATGCTACTCTATTCATCCAGGGGCCATAAAGATGTACTGTGACTTACGAGAGATCTACTGGTGAAGTAGGATGAAGAGAGATGTTGGAGAGTTTATGGCTAAGTGCTCTACTTTTCAGCAGGTTAAGATAGAGCATTAGAAGCCTAGTGGTTCCATGCAAGAGTTCACCATTCCTACTTGAAAGTGAAAAGAAGTAAACATGGACTTTGTTACGGGTTTGCCTAGAACTCGTCATCATCATAAATCAGTTTGGGTCATTGTAGACAAAATGACCAATTCAGCTCATTTTATTCTAGTTCATACCTCTTATTCAGCCAAGGATTACCCCAAACTCTACATCAGGGAGTTGGTCAGATTGCACGGTGTTCTGTTATCTATTATCTCAGATAGAGGTATTCAGTTCACCTCTCACTTCTAGAAAGCATTCCAAAAGGGTCTTGGTACACAAATTCATCTTATTACAACCTTCCATCCTCAGAGAGATGATCAAAAAGAAAGGACCATTCATACTTTAGAAGATATGCTAAGGGCATGTGCAATTGATTTCAAAGGTAGTTGGGATGAACACTTGCCTTTGATTGAGTTTGCATACAACAATAGCTATTATTCCAGTATTAAGATGGATCCATTCGAAGCTCTCTATGGTAGGAGATGCAGATCTCCAATTGGTTAGTTCAAAGTTAGTGAGGCCTTGGTCATAGGGCCTGACTTAGTATTCGATGCCTTAGAAAAGGTCCAGTTGATTAGAGAAAGACACTAGGTTTCTCAAAGCCGATAGAACTCTTATGCAAATGTACGTAGAAATGATATCAAGTTTGAGATTGGTGATTATGTTTATCTAAAGATTTCTCCCATAAAGGGAGTGAAGCAGTTCAGCAAGAAGGGAAAGCTTAGTCCCCGATATGTCGGTCCCTTCAAGATTCTCAGTCGTATTGGCAAGGTAGCTTATGAGCTCAAAATGCCTTTAGATCTAGCCTCAGTTCATCCAGTCTTCCATGTTGCTTTGCTCAAGAAGTACATAGGTAACCCAGCAGTCATAGTCCCTATTCAGAGCATAGATATTCAGAATAGCCTCTCTTATGAAGAGATTCCAATTGAAATCCTAGACTATCAAACTCGTAGACTGAGGAACAAAGAAGTCCCTCTAGTCAAAGTTCTTTGGAAAAATCAGTCCATTGAGGGAGTTACTTGGGAAGTAGAATCAGACATGTGTACCAAGTATCCTCACTTATTCTCCACCAACTCAGATCAAGCTCAAGGTAATAGTTCACCTTAAGCTTTTTGGTTTCATGATTCAAACTTCAGTTACAAGCTTGGTATCCATTTCATGTTTAGAATTCCATTATAAACTTGGTATTAAGTACCATTGAATATTTAGTGATGCATTCATGTATCAGTTCAGTTATAAAATAATACATCAGACGTGCATTCTTATTGTGAGAAACTTAGTTCCTAAGAACACTCAGTAATGCATTCATGAATCAGTATCAGTCAAACATCAGATATGCATGTTCAGTATGATATGTTTAGCTTATCAGTTATGTCAGTCATGAGATCATGTTTCAATCATTCATGTTCAGTTTATGTTTAGTCAAGATTTTATCCCCCTCCCAGTCAGCCTCATTCGAGGACAAATATTCCCAAGGGGGACATATTGTAAGACTCCGCAAAATCCTACATTGATAATCTATTCTCTTAGTCCGTTAAAGTCATTTAGAAGGTCCAACACTTAGAATATTTTAGATAAGAGTTCAACACTTAGCTTCATTTTCAGCCTGTGAACTTTGGAGATTTATTTGACAACCTTTTTGACCTCTATTTTTCAATTTTTAAGTTGTGTTGTGATGGGGCAAGTCAATAGTATAGTTGGGGTGAGTTTCAAAATTTTCGGAATCTGTTTAGGATGTGTTTGGAATTCCAAAATAGTGAGCTGTCGCGATGGCCCAACGTCGCGAGGCCCATCAAGTTGATTAGGGATCATAACACGATGCCCAGTCAAATTGAATAGGGGTCACGTCGTGATTCCTGGAGCGGTTCAGCAAAATTCTATCACGGGTTATGAGGACAAAAGGGTCAATTTTCCCATCCCTATATAAGTCAAAAACATGGAATTTAGCCCCAATTGAACTAAATTACACTCAATTCTCTCAAAATCCTTTCAAGAACAAGCTAGGATTTCTCATAGAAGATTCAAATTCAAGAATTCTGTCCGTCAATCTTTGTAGATTAACGAACTAAGGTATGGACAGTGTTCATTCATGGATTTCTTTCATCCATGAAGCCTAAGAATCCTCTTTTAAATTATATATCATGATATTTGTGTGGTGAATTGATGATGTTCATGTTGTTATGGTTGTATAACTACCAAGATTGAATCTTTACCACTTTCTTATGAAAACCATGTTAGTATAGGGTCGAAATCCATGCAATGGAGTTAAATGGTGGAATTATATTGTATTTAGTTGATGATCAAACATATGCCCTAAATTGTGAATGCAAGGTGTTTGGTAAAAAGCCCAGTTTAGTAGAAATCACGTATAGTGACACAATTGTTGTTTAAATGCTAAATGTGTGCTATTTACTCATGTTTAACATAACTCCCATATTATCGATTATGTATTGTGCTTGTTTGATGAAATGTTCATTCTATTGGAGGCATGTAAGCAAGCCATAATTACATGCTCCCACATCCATGTATTAGATTAAACAATCAAGTGCCTTAAGAGATATCCCCCTATGGCAAATGACATACAATAATTGGAACTTTATTCTGAGAGTGAGGATCTGTGGATTATCCCTATGTTAAAAATTCCATATCTGATATGAGTGAGAAAGGGATTCTTTGTTGTGAGGGCACACTAGGTATGTTACAAGTAGCTAACTTATTTGGGTAGTGAAATGTTGGTGCATGCATGATTGTGTTGTTGAATTTATGCCATATCTTGAGTCCTGTGTGTCACATTGTTGTTCTTCGATAGTATACACAGTTGAGTTAGAAATAGTTGACCTTGGAGAAAGTAAATTGTGTTTGAGCTTATGTGAATGAGTGACTAGCAATTGTACTTTGTATCTTCCTAAGTTTTGTTTTGGTTGCTTGAGGACAAACAATTGTTTTAAGTTGAGGGTGTTGATGTGTGAGCAGATGCTAACATATTTGAGGCTTTTAACTCTAAATAATTGTGAAGCCTTAAGCAATTTTTGTTGTTTTTGATTGTTTTTATTTTTTTAATCCAGATACAAGTGATCGGGGAGGAAACCAAAAATACAAGAATAAATTAGCTGAAATCTGGTGCGAATAAGCTAAAGTGTAGCTGACGCCATTTCTGAAGCGCCGTCAGACATGGGACAGGCTGTCAAAGTTGCCGTCCAGCTAAGACAGAACCTGAGGAGTTGAGATGAAATATGACGACGTTTTTGAAGTGCCATCAAATCTGTGATGAGGCATCAAAATTGCCGTGAACCCAAAACAGATCATGCTGATTTCCAGTGAAGATGTGACAATATTTTTTGAGTGCCGTCACATATTTGACACGCCATCATATTTGCCATTAGAAGAATCAGAAGATAACAATTCACTAGAATCTTTGATGACATCTTGCACATGTCATCAGGCGTCTGACACGCCGTCAAGATCGCCGTCGTCTATTCTGAAGAGAAAACTGAAACGTTAATTTTTCTTTCCTTTTTTAGAATTAAGTATTTATAGAACTTTTAGGGTTTTGAGCATGAGGCATCTATTATTGAGGAAAACAGACAATATTCTTTCCTCCCTATCTCAAGAACAATATTTGAGTGTTTTACCGTGTGATTCAAATACAAGTTCACTTTCAATTTATTCATCATTGTAAGTTAATCCTTTCAGTTATGAATTCAAATTGCATGCTTGTTTTATGTGTCATGAGTAGATAAACTCTTTTAAGATGGATTATGGAATCTAGGGTTAGGTCATGATAAGGTGTTAAATAATCAAGGTTTAATAAGTGTTAGGATTTCTTAATAATTCTGAGATTATAATTTATGTCTGTTGGTTGCAAACAATAGGTGTACCGACTTTGGTTTGCTTGAGAAAGAAATCATAGACATCAGGAAGTGAATTATCAACAGGGACTCGAAAAGGCTTCGTTTAATAATCAGCCTGTAATAAGGTTGATTAACCTAAGGTAAAATCTGGGCAGTCAGTTGCAATTGATGGAAGAATTTCCTTGAAATTAGATCTTCAAGCTTAGTTACGCAATCCTAGTTGTTTTTCTCTTTTAGTGCTCTTGGATGATGAGCTTTGAGATGATAATAGGGTTGTAATATGTTTAGAAGCTATATATTTCGTAGGGTTAAGTTTAGGGACATGTAAGGAGTGTTAAAAGACTTAATTACCCTTAAAATAACTCAAAATGAACTATTTTTAGCACCTGGAACTGACTTAGGCGGTGCCCAAGTGATTGACTAAGATAGGTTGGGTGGCGCCTAACCAATCACCTATGTTGGGTTGGGCGGCACCTAACCAATCGCCTATCCTTACTATCTTTCATGAAAATGGGCATAATTTTTTGATCAGGTATTGGATTAACGAAATTGGTATCGTTGGAAAGCTAATTCGATTCTCTACAATTTGGTGGGTCTAAATCATCCAAAATACCATATTAACATTGATTTATACTCATTCAAAGATGACCCTTGCAAAATCGAACACTAAAACTTGATGGATTCAAAAACTCTTAGCTTGTATTACCTTAAGTGACTCATTTGAACATGCTTAATCCATCATAAGCCATCCTATCACTAGGATATTCATTGTAAGTCATGTACTCAAGTATGAATCACAGGATAGGAGATTTCATACGTAGGAATACTTATTCACTTCCTAGCTTAGAAACATACGGGGTATTACAATATCTCCCCCTTGGGAACATTCGTCCTCGAATGAGAATTTACTGAGAAGGGATACAAGATAACAGAACCTGAACTGAACATGAAGAACTGAAACTTGATCTCATGACTGACATGCTAAACATACTGAACTCATGCATATCTGATGCACGGATAACTGACACATAAATGTATGACTGAGTATGAAATGGTTAATAGGTACCAAGTTTATACTAGAAACATGAACGTGAAACTGAATAAGATTAAGTAGAATTGTTACCTTGAGCTTGATCGTAATTGGTGGGGAAGAGGTGAGGATACTTGGTACGTATATCTGCTTCTGCTTCCCAAGTAGCTCCCTCATGAGACTGATTTTGCCAAAGAAGCTTGACTAGAGGGACTTCTTTGTTCCTCAATCTACGAGTCTGATAATCTAAGATTTCGACTGGAATCTCTTTATAGGAGAGGCTGTTCTGAATGTCGATGCTCTAAATAGGGACAACAACTGCTGGGTCACCTATGCACTTCTTTAGCAAAGAGACATGGAAGACTGGATGGACTGAGGCTAGATCTGAAGGCAACTCAAGCTCATAAGCTACCTTGCTGAAGCGACAAAGAAGTCTGAAGGGACCGACATACCGGGGACTGAGTTTTCTT
The DNA here is from genome assembly GCF_002878395.1 of Capsicum annuum. Classification (NCBI taxonomy): domain Eukaryota; kingdom Viridiplantae; phylum Streptophyta; class Magnoliopsida; order Solanales; family Solanaceae; genus Capsicum; species Capsicum annuum. Next base: position 15,757,731 of record NC_061121.1, read on the forward strand.
TTCTTGCGAACCTCTTCACTCCCTTCATGGGAGAGATCTTAAGATAAACATAGTCATTGACCTCGAACTCGAGATCCTTTATATGAACATCTGCATAGGGCTTCTGTAAGCTCTGAGCATCCCAGAGTCTCTCTCTGATCAACTGAACATTCTCTAAGGTGTTGAAGACTAAGTCAGGACCTATGATTGAGGCCTCACTAACTTTAAACCAACCAATCAGAGATCTACATCTCCTACCATAGAGAGCTTCGAATAGAGCCATCTGAATACTAGAATGATAGCTATTGTTGTATGCAAACTCAATCAAAGGCAAGTGGTTATCCCAACTTCCCTTAAAGTCAATTGTATACGCCCTTAGCATATCTTCAAGAGTCTGAATAGTCCTCTTTGCTTGACCATCTAACTGAGGATGAAATATTATGCTGAGATGGACTTAGGTACTGAGACCATTTTGGAATTCTTTCCAAAAGTGAGAATTAAACTGGGTACCTCTGTCTGAGATGATATATAGTGGAACACCGTGTAACCTGACTAACTCCCTGATATAGAGTTTGGCATAATCCTCGGCGGAATAAGAAGTATGAACAGGAAGGAAATGAGCTGACTTGGTCATTCTATCTATAATGACCTAGACTGAATTATGCTGATGACGAGTTCTAGGCAAAACCGTCACGAAGTCCATGTTAACTTTTCCAACTTCCAAGTAGGAATGGTGAACTCTTGCATGGAACCACTAGGTTTCTGATGATCTATCTTAACCTGCTAGCATGTAGAGCACTTAGCCACAAACTCTGCAATATCTCTCTTCATCCCACTCGGCCAATAGATCTCTCGCATATAGCAGTACATCTTAGTGGCCCCTGGATGAATAGAGTATCGCGAACCATGCTCTTCTATAAGTATTCACTGCCTCAATTCATCTACACCTGGAACACATAGACGACCCTAACAATAAAGAACACTATCTCCCTCTTAGGAGAAAACCTCGACTTTCTAATTCTGAATTTACTCTTTGAGCTTGACAAGGCTAGGATCCCTTTTTTGTTTCTCTTTCACCTCAAAAACTAGAGATGACTCTGAACTACTATGAACACATACACCACCTTCTGAAGAATCGACTAAGCAAATGCCTAGTCTGGAAAGCTGATGGATCTCCTGGGCCATCTTTTTCTTACTATCCTCAACGTGAGAAATACTACCCATGGAGAGTAGACTGAGAGCGTCGGCCATAACATTGGCCTTGCCCGGATGATAAAGAACACTTATATCATAATCCTTAAAGAGCTCTAACCACCTTCTCTGGTGTAGATTGAGATCTTTCTGGGAAAAGACATATTGGAGGCTTTTATGGTCTGTGAAGACATCTACATGAACTCCATAGAAATAATGCCTCTAAATATTCAAGGCAAAAACTACCGCTGCTAACTCAAGATCATGAGTAGGATAATTCTTCTCATGTGGCTTTAAATTTCTGGAGGCGTAGGCTATGACCTTACCATGCTGCATGAGGACACAACCAAACACCACTCTGGATGCATCACAATAGACTACAAAACCATTTGGAATAGCTAGAACTGGAGCGAAGGTGAGTCCAGTCTTCAACTCTTAAAAGCTCTTCTCGCATGATTCTAGCCACTAAAACTTAATCTTTTTCTGAGTCAATCTGGACATGGGAGATGCAATAGAAAAAGATCCCTCGACAAACCATCTATAATATCCATCCAAACCCAAAAAACTCCTAATATCTGAAGGAGATACGGGTCTGGACCAGTTTCTTACTGCCTCGATTTTCTGAGGATCTACTCTAATTCCATCATCGAAAACAATATGGCCAAGGAATGCTACTGATCTTAGCCAAAATTCACACTTGCTGAACTTAGTGAATAATTGGTGATCCTTGAGAGTCTGAAGAACAATCCTGAGATGGTCTGCATGATCACGCTCTGTGCGGGAATATACCAAAATATCATCTATGAAGACTATGAGAAACATGTCCAAGTACTGATTAAACACACGGTTCATCAAATCCATAAAAGCTGCAGGGGCATTGGTAAGACCCAATGACATGACTAAAAATTCAAAGTGACCATACCGAGTATAGAAAACTATCTTTAAAATGTCACATTCTCTAACTCTGAGCTGATGATAGCCTGATCTAAGGTCTATCTTGGAGAAGTAACTAGCACCCTAAAGTTGGTTGAATAGATCATCAATCCTAGGAAGAGGATATCTGTTCTTGACCGTGACGTTGTTGAGTTGATGGTACTCAATACACATCCTGAGAGAACCGTCTTTCTTGCACACGAATAATACTAGCGCACCTCATGGGGAAATGCTGAGTCTGATGAATCCCTTATCTAAGAGATCCTTCAACTGATCTTTCAGTTCCTTGAGTTCTGTTGGTGCCGTTCTATATGGAAGAATAGAAATAGGTTGAGTATCCGAAAGAAGGTCTATGCCGAAGTCTATTTCCCTTTCGGGAGGAATGCCTGGAAGATCTTTGGGAAAGATATCTGAGTATTCATTAACAACAGGGACTATTTTGAGGCTTGGATATTCAGAACTGGAATCTTTAACATGCACGAGATGATACACACACCCCTTAGAAATCATTTTCCTTGCGCGAAGGTAGGAAACAAATTGACCCCTGATCACTGAAATGCTATCCTTCCACTCTAGGACGGGCTCATTCGGGAACTAAAATTGAACTATGCTGTTTCTGCAGTCGACTGTGGTATAGCAGGAATAAAGCCAATCCATTGCTGAGAATGACATTAGAATTAGTCATCCCTAACTCCACTAAATCTACTGACGTTGATTTCTGAGATATCATATCTGGGCAGTTCCTGTATACCCACCGGGATATGATGGTTTTACCCACTAGGGTAGAGACTAAGAAGGGCTCTACTAGGACTTCTGGACTGATTCTGAAATCGCCTGCTATGTATGGAGTAACAAAAGACAAAGATGCGCCTGGGTTTAGCAAATTATAAACATGAACATGGAAAATTTGTAACTTACCAGTAACGACATCAAAATAATTTTTCTGATCCTACCGGGACTAAAGAGCATATAGTCTGTTTGGGCGTTGCCCACTGGTAGCACTGGAAATGGCACCCTACTGGTTCGAACGACTGGACTGAGCTGTAGAATGATTTTCATGACCCTAAAGACTTGACTGTAGACACACCCTAATCCTGTGGCCTGGCTTACCATAACCAAAACAGTCATCACTACCGACTCTGTAAATGCCCTTGTGGTTTTTACCATAAGTCTGACAAAGGGGATTCATTCAAGTACTGCTAACGCTGCTTTGAGATTTAGAGCCTAACACTTTATCTCTATTGCCGTATCTGAACTTCGACACTGGAGAGCTAGCAGAGGAAGGAGCTGGAACTGCTGACTTAGAGAAAAAATGTGAACAGTTTTCTCCATCTGACTTAGAGTGAGCAAAGTTGAAATTACCTGACCTTGCTCTCTTGTTCTGCCTCTCCCTAGTCTTAAACTTCTGCTTTTCTACTTGTTGGGCATAGGTCATAAGTCTGGCTAAGGTCATATCACCAATCAACATCGCAGACCTACACTTATTTACCACGCCATCGTTGACCCCTAACACGAACTTGCTCATCTTAGTTCTTTTGTCTGCAACCATATGAGGCGCATACCTGGCTAGCTAAGTAAATATGAGAGAATACTCCCTAAACGTCATATTCCCCTACCTGAGGTAGATGAACTTAAGAACTTTGGCTTCCCTCAGCTCTTGGGGAAAGAATCTGTCTAAGAAGGCTGTGACAAATTCATCCCACTCGATAGGGCCTGTATTATCTAACCTCTCAGACTTCCACTATTTGTACCAATCATTAGCAATATTCTATAACTTGTAGACATCTAAATCAGCATTCTCAATAGAAGTAACACCCATTATGTCAATGACCCTCTGGACTTGGTCAATGAACTCCTGAGGGTCCTCATCAGACTTAGGCCCATGGAAAAATGGAGGGTTCATCCGGGTGATGTCCTGAACCCTAGCTGCTTTGGGATTGGCCGGAATGACTGGTGGCCATTCAGTCTGTGTAGCCATGGACTGAGCAAGTGTGGCTCTAAACTCTACATTGGAAACATGTTTGCCCGAAGGATCTTCGGGCTGAGGAGCTGGATGGTTTCTTCTCTTTGGGGCCATGGTCTAGAATAAGAGAAGAATGGATTAGATTGAGAGTTTAACTTGTGATTATGCTCACTAGCATGACATGGATAATGAAGAATGGGGACTGTTCCTAAAACATCTTATAGCCTCCCGTACATAAATGTGGCCCGCGATACAGCCATGTACAAGACTTTACTAGATGCGGCTTTCAGACTTCCTAGGAGTCTATTGAACCTTAGGCTATGATACCAAGTTTGTAACACCCTGATTCACTGAACCGGAATGCTACATGGTGCTCATGACCCCAAGGGACCACAAGCTAACCCATGACTAATATTTGTACCTTTATACTACAAATCATAATATAATAATGTGGAATACATAGAACTATAAGGCCATAAGTTTCAACTGAATACAATCATGTGGGTGAAAATACCCAAAACAACTCAATCTGAAAGCCTCTAAACTATCTGAATAAGGAGCTGAAGGAACATGTCTCTAACTAACTCCGTAAAACTGAACTGAAGAAATAAATAAATGAATCAAATCATATTATCCTCGAATCAATAAGGACTCACTGTGTCTTTACGACTGGAATGCTACCGCTACTGCTAGGCTGGAGCTCGTGTCTTGGAACCTATGGTGTAATATGGAAATAAAGCACCATAGCAAAAATGCGTCAGTACAACTGGAGTACTGAGTATATGAGGAAGATAGGCTAAACATAAAGGGTTTCATGCATGAACAACACTGACTAACTATTATGAATATGGGAGTGCAAACACATATATATAGAAATTGGGACCGTGAATACGTGATAGCATGACCTATAAGCTAATACATGGTTTACTAATAACTGTCATGACTGATACTAAACCTGATAACATGGACGACTGTATCTGACAGTCCTGTATATACTAAAATCTGAAGAACACCCTGAGTTCTTTTACTGAGACTGATACTGAAAATGTTGTAAGTAGTGTTTAACCGACATGCCCCATGTATGCCGTTATGGCTAAGTTGGGGTGCAATCTCTGCCCCGACTGGAGGGGTGTCAATACATGGGGTATGTCGATTAAACACTTATCTGGCGGGTACTCAATGAGAACAGTGGGAACCCTAAACTGACGGATTAAGCCACCTCATCAACCCTAATCTGATGGGTTAAAATGTCTCAACCTACGCTGGCTACGTAGTTCTGGAACACAAGGATGACTACTAAGAATCACACCCTGAACTAGAGGGTGAGTTCTCATCCTTGGGTTCACTCGGTGCTAACCTCTACTCCTATCTGGAGGGACTGGACATGAATAACTGACTGTGCATGACTTAATCTTACTGAATTTCATTAACTGGTGGAATGTTACTGACATCTAACAACTTACTAAGATCATAAGGTTTTCCTGAGTCACATGACTAACTAAAGTCTATGGAATCATAGCTTGAGTTTAGATATCGTGAAACATGACATGGATCTAGGCACACAGCTATAGTTTTTGGGTACAAGTACCCCAGACTCGATGGAAGGAAACTAACACACATGACTGACTTGATCATAAGAGTAGAGTCCATAATTTATAATATCATAAGTAGGGATCTCATACTAATCATGGTTATCAACAATGTATTGCATGGAAAGGATTTCATATCACATGGAAGTACTGCACAATCTTAATATCATGTTCATTGCATAATCATATTGGCAACACATACCAATAGCATGGAAGTTCATATGGATTGCATGGTTATCATACATCTAGTTCATAAGTAGGATTTGTAAGTAAACATAGCATAATCTCATAAGAATAGTTCATGAGTATTCCAACAATATTTACAAGGCACATTATCAACATAGAAGTCATTGGAATGTAAGGGCATATCATGAATCCTTCACTTAAACACAATTTAGCTATATTGCATGATTCCTAGTTTCTTAGGCATTTTATCAAACACCTTACACGCACATCTTAAGAATAGGTGAAATTATCAAATTATACATCATGAACAACCAAATTTACACGTTTCCAACTCATATGATATCATGAAATTCAAAGAAACACATAAAGATTCCATCTTGGGAATCACCCAATATGAACAACATGATCATCAATACCCAACAATATAGAAATCATACTTTATAATGAAAAAGAGGATTTTTGAGATTTATGGGTGAAAGGGATCCATAAATCAACTCACGCATACCTTAGAAGGAAGATTCTTGATGATTGACAGAGGAATTTCCTTGAAATCGGATCTTCAAGCTTAGTTACGCAACCCTAGTTGTTTTTCTCTTTTAGTGCTCTTGGATGATGAACTTTGAGATGATAATAGGGTTGTAATTTGTTTAGAAGCTATATATTTTGTAGGGTTAAGTTTAGGGACATGTAAGGAGTGTTAAAAGACTTAATTACCCTTAAAATAACTCAAAACGGACTATTTTTAGCACCTGGAACTGACTTAGGCGGCACCTAAGTGATTGCCTAATCTAGGTTGGGTGACGCCTAAACAATCACCTATTGTTGGGGTGGTGGACGCCTAACCAATAGCCTATCCTTACTGTCTCTCATGAAAATGGGCATAACTTTTCGCTCGGGTATTGGATTAATGAAATTGGTATTGTTGAAAAGCTAATTCGATTCTCTACAATTTGGTGGGTCTAAATCATCCAAAATACCACATTAACATCGAGTTATACTCGTTCAAAGATGACCCTTGCATAATCGAACACTAAAACTTGATGGATTCAAAAACTCTTAGCTTGTATTACCTAAACCTATAATGGCATAAGAAAACTTAAGCAAGAAATGGAACCTTCTAAAATATGGAAGATCATTACTTTAAGTCACCACAAATTATTCTCGAGTCCAATTACTGATTAGAAGGGTAGGAATATGGCCAACACCTGCATCGAGTAGGGATACAACGTCAAAGATGGTTAGGGGTTGGAGAACTAGCTTGTAAGTCAAGGGTAAGGATAAAATAATACCAACAGTCCAACACAATCAACCAATGCATATAACGAATGCAATACGTTCATATATATATATATATGTATATCATACCCAGATAGGGAAAAAAGATTAAAATGAACTTTGAAAGCATTAACTTATGCTATGTAGCATAACCGTCATAAACAAGGCACCCAGGGGCTATATAAGCCAAACTCTCCCCTAGCTAGAAGGGCCTCAGTGCGTGTAGCCATACAAACTAAAGAATATCCATAACAGTTTATGCCTATATGGGGGACTCAAACCTGCCGACATAATCAAGGTGACTTAAGCACAAATGTATACAATATGGGAGACCCAAACCTTTCATTCATATGTCAATTCAAATGACTCGAGCCTCCCGGTCAATAGACACCTGCACTAGTTAGTGCAGTTTCTAGTGTTAGTCCTTCAGACTCCACTTTCACGGCCCAACTACACATCCTACTTTTAAATCCCAATCTAAAACCAACATTTGACATACACAATCATTAATCCACTTACTTATCATAGGCACTCCATTGATATTATCTACCAATCCACTTGCAAGCGTACAACATGCCATAATTAGACTTGAACCCATTGTCTATACAAAGCCAAAAATTAAATTCAACATTTAGTGGCTCAAACCCATTATCTAATAAGAACATAAATAAATTTAATATTTAGGGACTCAAGCTCCTTTTAGCAAAGTAAACCACCAAGGTTACCATTTAGATCATTACATGGCCAAAAATGCCTTCACAAAACCACTTGCCAACCATTCATATTCATTAGGACAATGCCTTGTTTCAAATAAAATTCTTTATTAGCATCATTATATCAAGCATTAGTGCAAAAAACAGTTCATCATGTAACTAATTTATTCTCTTAGGCATTTTTACAAACACTTTGAGGGCATACTATTATCAAGACCAAAATCAAGGTAAAACTATCAATTTTAGGATTACCCATGGAAACAATCATCAAAATCATGCATAAACATAATTAAAACCAAGAGTTAACAACACTCAACAATATGCAACAAAACTCTCAACTATGGTTTTCAAAACTACCATTAAAGAATTAAAATCAATATTTAAAGCACATGATATTTGAGAACTAACAATGACGGAAGATTCACATGTCTTAGTTATGAAGATTCATGGTTGAAACTTAACTCTTGAGCCTCTAGCTGAACACCTTTGAAAAACCCTAGTCCTAATTTTCTTAAGAGGGTTTAGAGAGGATTTTGATATGCTTTCATCTTCCTAAGTAGGTTATGAGAGGACACAATATGTTTTAAGATGTGGAGACTTAAGGGTTTTGGGGTGGGAAATGCCAAAACTGTCCCCAGCTTAAAATGAGATAATACATCAAAACACCCCTGAACTTGTGGCCAAAACTTACTTTAGACCCTAAACTAATCCGGCAATTATATACCCCCTAATAACATTAAAGTAAATTTTTTATCCCCCTAAAAAATTATACCACTCTCACTGCGGAGAGTGAAGTACACACGCCTAATTTGAGCCACGTCAGTGCCATGTCATTGCCAAATCAGTGCCATATCAGTACCATGTCATTTCCATGTAAGAAATTATAATTTTTTTTTAAAAAAATTAATTCCACACACATACTATTTTTATATACTTTTTTAAAAAAATAAAATATATATATATATATATATATATATATATATATATATATATATATAGATCCCCTTCCCTTTACTCCTTCTTCAAAAACCCCCTCCCTAATTTCTCCTTCTTCAACAAACAGCCCCCCTCACCCCCACTCCTGCCCATTCCTCCTTCTTCTTCTTTATCCTCCCATGAACAACAACTAACCTCCGCTCCATAAACCCTATTCCTCTTTCTTCTTATTTCTCCTCCCATGAATAACTGGCCTCCATCGCCGAAACAGAGACAATGACGGTGGACTACTGCAACTGATTCTGGTCACTGGTTTCAGCATTTTCTAGTGAAGAATTTCGTCATCAGTGTTCCGGGGAAGTTCATCGATCAAATTTTTTGGTTAAATTGAATAAGGTTAAAAATTTGTAGAATTTATTTTTCTACTCAATTCCATGGTTATAATAAGCTTGTAAACTTGGTTGGAGGAATAAAGTTGATAAATATAGTTCCAATGTCTTGATTTGTGAAGAAACTATAGTTTCACTGTGATAAAGAAATAAATATTTAAACAAGTTCGTCGTGATGCTATTGATCTCTTCTTTCTCATGTTGTTTAAGTGTAGTGATTTCTGAGATTTGAAAATTTTGAAGGAAAAAAAATAATGGTTAAAAATTTAAATGAATTTATTTTTTCTGTGATTTGATGCTCTTTGAATTTTTTGGGTGTTGAAATTTAGCAAATTCTTGGAGAATGATACCTTAAATAATTGATTTTTACGTATTTTTAGGATTTAATTTGTTGATTCTTGATCTTTATAGGAAATTTTATTTGTTGTATAATTTATGTATTTTATTATTGTGTATTTGATTGAAGATTTTGGTGAATAAAAGTTAAAAAAAAAAATAAATAAAGGAAGAATAAGAAATGGGGGTGGTGGGGTGTGAGGAAGAAGGAAAAAAATAATATTTAAAAATATTAAAGTGGACCCACTACAAATTTTTTATACTTTTTTCTACTAAAATGCGCCTTTATTTTTTTTGCCACATCAGCAGTTAAGGGAGAAAATAATACACTTTAAAGTTCATAAGGGGGGGGGGGGGGTAAATAATTGCTCGATTAGTTTAGGGTTTAAAGTAAGTTTTGCTAACAAGTTCAGGGGGGTTTTGATGTATTATCTTGCTTAAAATCTATAAAAGGTGCACAGGAGGGTACGAATCCTCCTTAAATCAAACACAATCATACGAGTAGTATACACCACTTATACCCTATGCTTTAACTTGGACTCTAAAACTGTCCAACAAATGAGTTCCTAGACCAACTCATATCGAATCATATGATTAGTACACTTCTAAATTGTACCCTAGGGAGAATTATCTAGGCTAGATATAAGACATCATACGATTTAGTACTATACCCCTCGTACCAAAGCTTACAACCAGTAAGAAGCCTAGTAGTACCTTGGTCAGAATGCAACTAGACCATAGTAGTTTTTGTACTAGTGGAGGAATTCTAAATCATATCACATCATATAACTAGTATTCACAAGTCGTATAATGTCCAGAATACTAAACTTAGAAAAATTTTTAAGGATCCAAGGCCAAGGTGTTTCACTACAGGGACTTAAGAATGACAGATTTCTCCTATTGTCTATGGGGAATTAATACATGATAACTCCAATTTTCTATGGAGAGTGATATTGATTGCCGTCTATGATTTTCTATGAATACTGATGTATATTGTTGTCTTTAATTATTACATAGACTATGCATGATAGCTCAAAAGTATATGGAGACTAATGCATGACATCTCCAATTATCTATGAAGACTAATGTTGATTGTCATCTTTGTTTGTCTATGAAGTCTATGTAATGAATGATGTCTTCAATTGTCTATGAAGACTATGTTGACTTTTTCATGATATCTCCGATTGTTTTTGAAGAATGATGATGGTTGTGTTAATGTCCTCTGGTTGTCTTTAAGGACTTAATCTATGATATCTCCAATTGTCTATTAATACTTGAGAATGGATGTAATAAAGTTTTGTTTGTCTTTGGTGATTTAATTCATGATATTTACGGTTTTCTATGGATACGTGATGATAAATAATGACTTTGATTGCCTGCAGAGACTATCTGATGATGCCTTCGATTTTCTACGAAGACTACGTAGATTGTGGAAATACCCACCGATTGTCTTTGGGGACGTAATGCATGAGATCTCCGATTGTTTATGGAGACTAATGATAAATGTGGTAAAGTCCTCTGGTTGTGTTCAAAGACATAATTCATGACATCTTCGATTGTATATAGATCCATTTGTTGATTGTTGTGTTCGATTGAATGCAAAGAATAAGGCCCTTAACTAGTGAGGTGATTGAAATCTAATCGCAGCTAAAAAAATTTAATTGTCTCTCAACAGGTGGGTGTATAAAAAATGTAAATATACTCAAAATAGGTACTTGATTGAATTGTATAATGTTTGTATTAGAAGGTAAGTTGTTGAAAAAAAATTCAAATGTTTGTATTTGAAAAATCAGCACCTTGAAACAAGAAAGAATTTTTTTTTTTCTTTATTTTCTTGATTAAAATTGCTTAATGTAACACCCCGAGCCTAGTGCCCGAAAACCTACACGGTGCTCATGACTCTGAAGGACCACAAGCTAACCCATGACTGATGTCTGTACCTATACATTGCATAATATATGTGTATAAATGCGGAAATAAAGGCTAATAGGCCATAAGGTTCAATACTGTAATAAAAGTGATAGAACATAACATCTGAGTGGGGTATGAAATACCCAAAACAACTAAAATAAACTGTCTAAAACATAATAGTCTAAAAATCCTCTAACTTTTTGAATAAGGAGTTTATGGGACATGTCCCCAACTAACTCCGACTATTGAAATAAACTGAATACTGAAATGATAAAAATAGTAATCATATCCTCAAGGGATGAGGACTCACTACTAAGCTCTGACTGCTGAATACTGGAATGCTACTGAGGATCTGGAGCTCATGTGTCTGAACTTATGGTATAGAATAAAACACCATAGCACGAATGCGTCAGTACAATTGAATGTACTGGTATGCATATGAGGTAGGCTAAATGCAAGGTTTCACATGCATGAGTAATACTAATTGATTGTCCAACATGAATGTGAGAATACATGCATGATACATGATAACTGTAATTGAGTTTCTGATAAAATGATTACTTAGTCTGAGTACTTATAACATGAGTTGCTAATAACTGATATAACTAAAATAACTGATAATGAGCGACTGTATCTGATAGTATGGTTCTGATGAAACTAGCTGAGTTTCATACTACTCTGAGTTGACTGTATTTGACAGTCCTAAAATCTAAAGAACTATCCAAGTTCTTTTACTGAGACTAATACTGAAACTGTGGGAAGTAGTCATCTAACTGACATGTCCTAATTAACATATTATAGCTAAGTTGGGGTCCAATCTATGCCCTGATTGGAAGGGTGTCAATACCACGCCACTGGTAAGGACAAGCTGTGAGTGACCCTCTACTGGTAGGTACTCGAATGAGAATGGTAGGACCCTCTATTAGCAATTAAGCCACCTCATCAACCCTCGACTGGAAGGTATATGTATCTACCTACATTGGCTACGTAGTTCTGGAATGCAAGGATTGCTTCTAAGAATCACACCCTCTTCTGGCAGGTGAGTTCCCATCCTTTAGTTCACTTAGTGCTAATTTCTACTCCCATCTGAATAGACACTGATCATGTTTAATTGAACTGGACTGGACTGAGTTAATTGAGTTTCATTGATTGATAGAATAATACTTGAGATTACTGAATTACTGAGTTTTCCTAAGTCACTTAACTGGCACTGGATCTAGGAACATAGCTATATTTTCGGGTACAAGTACCCCCAGGACTCGATAGAAGGAAACTGACAAAGCATGATTTTCTTGAATACATGACCAACACCAATAATGCATAATACAATTGTTGGGATTATTTCAGGAGGCACTTGTTTATCATAATATTATACATGGATAAGGGAACACATAATCATGGATTAATTACATACTTCTAATATTCTGAACACTTTATCAAGCAAGCATAATGCAAAATCAATTATAGAGGAGTCATATTAAACATGAGTAAATGGCATGCATTTATCATATAAACCACAATTGAGTCATTATTCATGATTATTACTATACTAGGCATTTCATCAAATATCTTGCATGTGCAATTTAGGGCATAGGTATGATCATCAATTAAATACAATATGATTCCACCATTTAACTCCATTGCATGGATTTCAACCCTATACTAACATGGTTTGATGAAAACATGGTAAAGATTCAATCTTGGTAGTTATACAACCATATAAACATGAACATAATTGATTCACCATATAAATATCATGATATAAAATTTAAAAAGGGATTCTTGGGCTTTATGGATGAAATTGATCCATGAATAAACACTATGCATACCTTAGTTCATGATTCTACGAGGATTGATGGTTGAATTCCTTGAACTTGAATCCCCCTATTGGAACCTTAGCTTGTTCTTGAGAGAATATTGAGAAAAAAGAGTATAACTTGGTGTTTTTGATCCTTAATCCCGTGTTTTTGATATACATAGAGATGGAAATATGACCAAATTACCCCTCAAAGCAAGGAGGTAGAATGCTGAAAAATTGGGCAAAAGGCTATAGCCAGGGCAGCACCTCGCTAGTCCGCCGGGGAACCCAGGGCGATGCCTTGCTATGATGGTGGAGAAGCCAGGGAGATGCCTTGACTAGAGCGGTGCTAAACCCTGGGCTATGCTGGCAGATCGCCTTGAGCTACTAGTCTGGAAATACAAACATGCCCTTATGCTATCCAAAAAATTCTAAAACTTACCCGACATGTACTATGACCATGCCCCATCATAACACAACTTGAAAATTAAAAAATAGAGGTCGGGAAGGTCATCAAATAAATTCCTAAATATCGGAGGCTTAAAATAAGACTAAGTGTTAATTGCTTAACTAAAATATCCTAAGTGTTGGACCTTCAAAAGAACTTTTAAGAGCCAAAATAGATGATTACTAACGTCAGATTTTGAGGGGTCTTACAATATCTCCCCCTTAGGAACATTCGTCCTCAAATGAGACTGACTGAGAGGGGAGAAACAAGAAACTGAAACGCATACTGAACATGAATGACTGAAACATGATCTTATAAATGACATGACTAAATAGGATGAATATATATATATATATTATACTAAAAATGCATATCTGATGCTTGTGTAACTGATTAATGACTTCATGACTGAGTGTTCTGATAAACTAAAGTTCTCACAATGAGAATGCATATCTGATGTATGATTATATAACTGAATTGATACATAAATGCATGACCGAGATGCAATGGTACTTAGTACTGAGTTTACAAGGAATTCAAATCATGAAACTAAATATGCTTAAGGAAACCATTACTTTGAGCTTGGTTTGAGTTAGCGGAGAAGAGGTAAGGGTACTTGGTACGCATGTCTGCTTCTTCTTCCTAAGTATCTCCCTTAATGGAATGGTTCCACCAAATAACTTTGTCTAGAGGGACTTCTTTGTTCCTCAGTCTATGAATCTGATAGTCATCAATTTCAACCAAAATCTCTTCATAGGAGAGGCTATTTTGAAAATCAATGCTCTGAACAGGGACTATGACTGATGGGTCACCTATGCACTTCTTGAGCAAAGAGATATGGAATACTAGATGAACTGAGGATAGATTTGAACAAAACTCGATCTCATAAGCTACCTTGCCGAAGCGACTGAGAATTTTGAAGGGACCAACTTAACGAGGTCTGAGCTTCCCTTTCTTGCCGAATCTCTTCACTCCCTTCATGAGAGAGATCTTTAGATAGACAAAGTCACCAATCTCAAACTCAAGATCCTTTCTATGTATATTTGCATAAGACTTCTATTGGTTCTGAGCAGCCCGGAGTCTTTCTCTGATCAACTGGACTTTCTCTAAGGCATCGAATACTATGTCAGGTCCTATAATTGAGGCCTCACTAACTTTGAACCATCCGACTGGAGATCTGCATCTCCTACCATAGAGAGCTTCGAATCGAGTCATATGAATACTAGAATGATAGCTGTTGTTGTATATAAATTCAATCAAAGAAAAGTGGTCAACCCAACTACCCTTGAGATCAATTGTACATGCCCTTAGCATATTTTCTAGAGTCTGAATAGTCCTTTATTCTAGACCAACTGTTTGAGGATTAAAAGTTGTACTAAGATAGACTTGGGTACCAATACCCTTTTGGAATGCTTTCTAGAAGTATAAGGTAAACTGGGTACTCTATATGAGATTATATACAATGGAAAACTATGCAATCTGTCCAACTCCTTGATGTAGAGTTTGAGATAATCCTCAGCTGAATAGGATGTATGAACTAAAATAAAATGAGCTAATTTGGTCATTCTATCTACAATGACCCTATAAGACCCCACAAAATTCTCTCATAGTTTGAGCCTTAGAGCGTGTTCAGTGAAGTGTTAATCTGGCCGTAAAAGGTTGAGAAGTGTCTTCCCTAGTGAGAAGTATTTTGAACAATGTAGAATTTCCCCAATATCGACTTTTTGTCATGTAGAGAATTGAGAATTGAATAAACTTTTCTTCGATACCAAATTTTTCCAAATCCAACACTCGAACGAAGAGTTAGAGATATTTTAGTGAGACAGTGTGCCACCTGGTACTTTAGCGCGTCGCGGAGCCAGCCAAAATAGAAATCGTCAAAATCTAGTGAGCCTCCATAATTATAGCCCATTGTGCTAAGGCTAAGTTTCAGAATTATCAATTTTTAGTGCACCAACGCAATTCCACTGCATCGCGGTGCCTTTCCAGTTCGCAAACAAGGTGGCAACGTGATTTCCACCGCGTTGCGCCATCAAGCAGTTTTTTGATTTTCCAATTTCCAGTGAGTTGATGAGATTATGGCGCGTCACGCTAGCATGTAAAAGTGGAATTTTTCATGTTAATTCTAAGGGAGAAAAGGGTCTTTTCCCAACACCTATATATACTCCTTAAAATGGGATTCAGCCACATTTCACCCTAAATATCATTGTTTTCTCTCAATTCTCTTCAACATCAAAAACTAGGATTTCTACAAAATCAAAATCCTTCCTTCTTCTTCAAGAAAAATCAAGGGAAATCAAGAAATCAAGGATCTCTCCAAGGACTTTCAAGAAAGAGTTTCTCTAAGGTATGCAGATGCTGATTCTTGGGCCTCTTTCATTCAAGAAGCTCAACAACCCTTTTCTAAATTTCAAAGATTTTATGTTTATGAGTTTTCATGATTCATTTGAGTTGAAAATGATGTTCATGCTATTATTGAGTTGTGATTCATGTTTGTTTACAAGGTTTTCAAGCTTCACCCTAGTATGTGAAATTTATGTGATGTTCGTGATAAACCCTCTTCAAGTTGCTTGTTAAGTGATGTGTTCATGTCAATTAGGTGTAGAAATTTTTGAATAAGCAAAGCATGCTCCCCATATGTTTAAAAAAATACTTATGTGAAGGAATTAGCTCCATTCAAGCATGTTGATTAGAAATCCCCAATTGTGTGCAAACCCATGCATGCCAAGTGTTTGTTGAAAAGCCTTAGTGAATGAAGGGTGACATGATAACATGAAATTCTCCAATTATGTGCTCTTTGATACATGATAAGACTTTAATACATGCTAAGTATTTGTTGAATGAATTGTAACATGATAGCATGAAGTTCCCCAATTATGTGACCTCCGGTACATACCAAGACTTATATACATGCAAAGTGCTTGATGCAAGGCCTTGTTGAATGGAGTATGATCCAGTAGAATGTCCCCCTATGTTATTACATGTTTAGGATTCCTAAATGCTTGAAGTGATACCTTAGTGATTTTGATGCTGAATGATTGTCCATGGTCTTGATTATTCAAGATTGGTTATGTTTTACTTTTATATCATTGAGTCCTGAGGATATTTATACCTGATAATTTAGCTACTGTCTAGAGCCCGTGTTATTTTTCACAATAATTCCAGTCGAGCGTAATGATTCTCAGAACTCAGCAAGTTATAGAACTCTGTATACTCAGACAAATACTATAGCACCCTAACTTTTTGAACCAGAATGCTACATGGTGCTCATGACCCCGAAGGACCTCAAGCTAACCCATGACTGATATCTGTACCTGTATACTATGTAATATATCATATATGGAAACATGAACATGAAACTATATAAGTTTCGAACTGAATAAACGTCTGATAACAAAATGTCTAAAAAAGGTATAACAATTCCAAAACAAGTCATAAATACTGAAAATAATAAGATCTGAATATCTAATCTGACATCTAGTTTGAAAGCCTCTAACTGAACTGAATAAGGAGTTGAAGGAACATGTCTCCAACTAACTCCATATAGCAACTGAATAGTAAATGTAGCAATAATTATATCATTCTCGAATGAGAAGGACTCATTGCAAACTCTGAACACTGGAATACTACTACTGATCTGGAGCTCGTACCTCTGAACCTATGGTGTAACATAAGAGAAAGCACCATAGCATAAATACATCAGTACGTCTGAATGTACTGAGTATACGAGTGAAGTAGGCTAAATGCAAAGGGTTATATGCATGAACAATGCTAACTAATATGAACATGAGAAACATATATGCATACATAACTGTAATTGAACTCATAGAGATACTTACTACTGAGTCTAAATACTGATAACATGAGTGTACTGATACTGAGATACTGAATAGATGAATAACTATTTTTGACTGTTTGAACTATGAAGAACTAGTCTGGTTGACTGTGTCTGATAGTTCTGAAGCTGAATACTGATATCATGAATTCAAATAACTGATATGACTGATACATGAGTTCAGAAAATTGATATAACTGATATAACTGTGGTGATCGGTCTACCCAATGTAACTGAACTGAGCAACTATATTTGATAGTCTAAGTTTTGATGGAACTATCTGAGTTCTATTTTATATGGAGTAACTGAATTTGAGATCAGTCCTATCTAGTGGGTGATCTTTAAATTTGATGATTCTGATACTGTTTAAATATAGTTGAGATCAATCCTGTCTAATGGATGACCTTGAAGTCTATTTATAATGATAAGGATTGATTGTCTCTAACAATACTGAATCTGTACTACTGAACTGAGTTGACTATATCTGGCAGTCATAAATCTGTAACTGAAACTGTAGGATGTATTCATCTAACCGACATGCCCTAAGCTAAGTTGACTGGGGTCCAATATCTACCGTGACTGGAAGGGTGTCAGTACCATGCCACCAGTAAAGACATCTGCTATGGAGTCAGTCCTAATCGAGCGGGTGACTCCTGGGATCAGTCCAATACATATAAATGTGCTAACGGAGGACTCCTGAGTATGTCAATCCTATCTAACAGGTGATATCTCGTACCTACACTAGCTACGTAGTTCTGGAACTTAGGGATTGCTTCTAAGGATCTCAGTCCTAATCTAGCGGGTGACTCCCCATCCCTAGGCTCACTGGGTGCTGAATCCTACTCTCATTTGAAAGACACTAAACTAAATAATTGGACTAAACTGAATAACTGAACTGAACTAATTAGCTGAACTAATACTAATTAACTAGACTGATACTAGTGGTATTGTTTAGCGGAGTTAAACTAAGTTTACTGGATTCCGATGACTAACGGAATGTACTGAGTTTTGAGGACTGGTTGAGAGTACTGAATTACTGAGATTGACTTTGAAAACTAAAGTTACATATATTATTGAGTACTGAGATCACTGAACTACTAAGATTACTGAGGTTACTGGATTTTCCTGAGTCACATGACTGACTGAATTCTATAGATCATGGCTTGACTGAGAGTATCGTGATAACATGACATGGATCTAGGCACACAACTATATTTTTAGGTACGAATACCCCCAAGACTCGATGGAAGGAAACTGACACAACATGACTGACTTGATCATAAGATTGGAGTCTCATAAATAGGGGATATTATACTTCATGTAGTTCTTCAACATCTTAAGCATGGTAGGGAGTGTATGGATATATTTGATGTACATCTAGTATATCTCCATTATCATACATGCTTCATACCATAACAATAGAAACACATCAATAGCATGGACTTTATATTGAAGTATATAGCTAACATGGACTTGTCATTTAGATAACATGGAACCATGTAAACATGAATTTCTAGCACCCTAAGCATTTTATCAAACACCTTGCATGCATAATATTGAGCATAGATGTACTTAACAAATTTAGAAATCTTGAACCACCCAAATTCATGGGTTTCCAACTAACCTATTCACATGATTCATGAAAAACACATCAAGATACCTTGAATCCAAACAACAATCATTAACATGAATATAGTCATAAAACAAAAAAGAAATCACAATTTATAATCTAAAACATGATTGTTGAGCTCCATGGATGAAAGGGACCCATGGATGAACACTACGGATACCTTAGATTAAGAATACATGAAGATTGATGGCGAAATTTCCTTGAAATAGACTCTTCTATGAAAACCCTAGGGTTTTAATCTTGAGAGGAAACCCTAATCTTGTGGTTGAGAGTGTATGAGAGAGCTTTTTGAGATGTTTAACTAAAGAGAATAGAAGATAATACACTTCTTGAGGGTTATAAGTTGTGGGAAGTGAAGGAAAAAAAATCAAAATACCCTTACTAAAGCGTCCCTCAATTGCTGGGAAAAATAGCTGACGACATTCCAGATAAGCTGTCAAGCTGGCGATAGGTCGTCATGAATTGTCGTCACAAAAGGGTAAAATTTTGAGTTTCGAGTTAGGTTGACGACATTGGTGATAGGCCGTCACGAGCATGATGGCTTTTCAAAAAATGTCATCACCAGGGTCAGAAATCTACCCAGGTTTTACGACATTGCTGATAGGCCGTCAAAGGCGTGACGGTTTGCCACAAATATTGTCACCAGTTTCCAAGCCAGACATGCTGGAGTAAAATGGGTATAACTCTTTGCTCCGATATTAGATTTAGGAGAAATTGGTATCGTTGGAATATAATTCAAATATATTTCATTTGATATATAGTAAACTACCCAGTTCATCATATACAATGAGTTATGGCCAATTGAAGTTGACCTAAGTTTTGACGCTCGCTAAAACTTGAACGATAGGAAAGCTTTCAAGTTGTACTTGAGTTAGGGGACCTAAATGATCTAAATTCATGCTCAAATAGATTCCCACACTACATAATTGATTAACACAATAAATTTACATAGGATTTAAGGATTTTGAAATGTCTAAGCATAGGAATAATGAATTTTCATCCTAGTCCAAAATGTGGGGTATTACAGATACAGAACTTAAGACATCACAATAATCTCTATAATCGGCGTAATCTCAGCATCACTAGTAATGTATCCTCAGTTTTGTACTCAGCTCAGATTTAGTAGTATTCAAGTGTTCAATTCAGTCCTCGGTAGTATTCAAGTAATCTATGCTGAGTTCAGTGTTGTTTAGTCAAATAACGAGATTTTATAGTATTTCGTTAGATATGGAACTAAGTGAATTCGGATTAACTCAGTCAGATCATTCAAGAAACATGATCAGTATCAGATTTAACTTAGTTTGTGTTCAGTTAAGAATCAGTTTAGAGTTTTTCAGTTGGGAATAGGAGCTAGTACTAAGCGAGGGCAGGAATGGCGGATTCCTATCAGAGAGGTAGAGTCATTAGGAGAAATCCCTAAGCTCCAGAACTGCGTAGCCATTGCAGGATGTAGGAGTCACCTACCAGGAAAGGATAGTCACCCGTCAGATTGGCTTAACTATTATATTACCTTCGGCTTGACTTCCTGCAAGGGTTACCCGTTAGATAGGCTTGACCAGAGAGGTCTTTACCTATGGCACGGTATTGATACCCTTCCAACTAGGGTTACAGGTTAGACCTCACCAGTTGAGATTTGGGGCATGTCAATTAAGAGACTACTTCCCATAATTCCAGTTCAGTATCAATCTTTAGAAATTAGGACTGTCAGATATAATCATCTATCTCAGTAAGGAACTCAGATAGTTCCAATGATTCTTGACCCACCCATCAGATAGGCTTGGTCCCATATAAAGTTATTTGTATCAGATCTATAGATCACCAGTCAAACAGGCCTGATGTCAGTATCATATTCAATTACGTAATATCGTTATTAGATCTAGAGATCACCCATTACATAGGCTTGATCTCAGTCTCAGATTCGATTAAGTGTTCCTATTATCAGATCTAGAGATCACCTATCAGATATGCTTGATCTCAGCCTTAAATTCAGTTGAGTATTCTTGATATCAGATTTCAAGATCACTCACTAGATAAGACTGATCTCAACTCCAGTACTCAATTATTAGTATCAGACTATTCAGTTATTTAGTATCTCAGGCATTACTAGTAAGTTTGGATGATATTAAAGCAGTATTCAAGTTTTAGTATTTCAACTCACAATGATTTTTATTATGGTTTATGCATTAATGCATGTGTTCTCATTTAGTACTCTCATGATTATTCAATTAAGTAATTGTTCATGCATAATTCCTTGCATTTAGCCTTACCTCATCTTCATACTCAGTACATTCCTGTACTATTGCATTTGCGCTATGGTGTTTTATTTGACACCATAGGTTCAGAGGAACGAGATACAGAGTACCCTTAGCAGCTCAGTCCCAGTCAGTAGTAGTAGACATAGCAGTGAGTCCTCTTCAGTCGAGGATAATCCTTATTTTTTTATCATCGCATCAGACTTAGTTTATTTTCAGTAGACAGAGTTAGATAGAAACATGTCCTATCAACTGCACAACTTAACCAGTTTAGAGGCTTTTTTGGACAGATGTATCAATGATCAATTTTCAATTTTGAGTATTTTTTTTGATGTTTTGAACCTTATGGCCAGTTTTCACATTTATTATCTATATATTTGCAGTGTCCAGGTACAGATATCAATAGAGGGTTAGCTTGTGGTCCTTCGAGATCATGAGCACTATGTAAAGACTAGGGGGTAGTTTAGGGTCGTTCCAAACTAGGTATCAAAGCCTAACATTCAATAGTGTCCTAGGGAGTCTAAAAAGCCGAATCTAATAGAGTCTTGTGCATGGGTGTGCTGCGCACCAAATTTATGTACAAAAGGCTATAAGATGTTTTTAGCATCAGTTTCCCTTCTTTCAGTATTTAAATTATGCGAGTGAGCATGAGCTCAAGTTTATCCTCAGTCTAATATACCTCTTTCTTCCATTTACAAAGTATGCCTCCTTGCAGAGATAGTGATCATAGGGTTGATAACTAGCCCCCTCAGTTAGTAGATCCTAAGAATGAGGGTGCGTCACATGTAGAGTTTCAAGTAACTTTTCAGGCGCTAGCCCAATATGTGACTAATGTTCAGGGTAATCATCAGGCTGTGGCCCCACCTCAACAAGATAAGGGTCCAACTGCAGCCAAAATTAGAGAGTTCATGAGAATGAACTCGCTAAAATTCTTTGGGTCAGTAGCAGGTGAGGACCTACAACTTTATCTAGAGGAGGTAGGGAAGATTACCTTGATTATGCATATTTTTGAGGAGGAGAGTGTAGAGTTAGCATCCTATAAGCTGAAGGATATTGCTCATAATTGGGTAGTGATATGGAAGAAGGGTAGATAGGAGAATGCATCTCCCGAGACTTGGCAAGAGTTTCAAGATGCCTTTTTAGATAAGTTTTTCCAGCTAAAGAAGAGGGAAGCTAAGGTAGAAGTGTTCATGAACCTAAGGCAAGGCTCGATGATAGTGAAGGAATACTGTCTTAAGTTTAAATATTTAGCTAAGTATGCCCCTGACTTGATAGATGACCCTAGAGAGAGTACGAGTAAGTTTATGACTGGTGTATCCAGTTTAGTGTTGAAAGAGTGTAGAACATCTATGCTCAATAGAGATATGGACCTTGGTAGGCTGATGATGCATGCGCAATAGATTGAGGTAGATAAGATAAAAGAAAGAGAGAGAGTAAGTAAGAAAGCCAGAACAGGTAGTCAAGGTTTCTCTCAGGCAGGGTCCTAAGGTGGTAGCCGTTTTCAGCATAATCAGAGATTTTTAGTCCCACCTCTATCCTCAGCTAGTGTACCCGCATCGAAGTTTGGGGATGCCAGTTATAATAGGGCGCTAGGCTCCAAAGCCCAGAGTAGTGCTAGTAGTGTTTGTACAATCTGCTTTATGTAGAGTATGGTAAGATTTACCTAGGTATGTGTAGAGTCGATAGAGATGTGTGCTTTGGGTGTGGTAATCTAGACCACAGAATGCAAATATGTAGAGTGCTAGCTCAGAGGGGTAGAGATTTTCTTCAGTAGAGTGCCCCTTCCGGTGCCAATAGTGGTCAACGTCAGAACAGTCTCTATGTGTTTTAGGCTCCCCTTGATCAAGAAAGATTCCCTGATGTAGATTTGGGTATGTTATGAGTCCTTAATCTTTGTGATATGCATTGTTAGATCCTTTTCTCCCATTTTGAGCTTATATGTCAGCATGAGTCATGCATTAGTTTCAGATCTCTGTCGATCAGTCATGATCTAGTTCGTAGGTGCCCCGCGCTTTGCCCTAGTATTTCAACAAAGAGTTTTTAGAGGGATATAGAGTCCCAAGAGGGAGAAACCTCGTGATATTATGATGTTTTCATGTCCTTAGACTCATTCAGTTGCATGTTTAGACTCTCCTAATGAAGTTAACATCAGTTATTATTACATAGCCAGTCATTCTTTCAAGAGTCAGTTCAGTCAGACATTCATGCATTAGATATGCACGTTCAGTAGAAATAGTTTAGCTTTTCAGTGTATTCAGTCATGCATTCATGAGATCGGCCTACTTACGCATCCAGGCATCAGATATGCATGTCTATTATGATAATTCAACTTATGAGTAGATTCTGTTGAGTATTCCATGCATCAGATAAGAATGTCCAGTATGAGAGTTCAGAATATAAGTAGTTCCAGTTGCATAGTCATGTTGCAGATGCTCCCATTTCTTGAGTAAGTTCAGTCTATCAGTATTCCTAGCCTATCAAGTAGCATTCAGGGAAGAACATTTCCAAGGGGGAGATATTGTAAGACCTCACAAAATTCTCTCATAGTCTGAGCCTTAGAGCGTATTTAGTGAAGTGTTAATCCAACCCAAAAAGGTTGAGAAGTATCTTCCCTATTGAGAAGTATTTTGAATCATGTAGAATTTCCTAAATATTGACTTTTTGTCATGTATATAATTGAATTAACTTTTTGTCAATACCGAATTCTCCCAAATTCAATACTCGGGTGAAGAGTTAGAGCTATTTTAGTGAGACAGTGTGCTAAATGGTACTTTAGCGCGTCGTGGAGCCAGCCAAAATGGCAATCATCAAAATCTAGTGAGCCTCTGCGATTATGGTAAGTCACGCCAAGGCTTAATTTTAGAATTGCCAATTTCCAATGCACTAATGCAATTCCACCGTGTTGCGGTGCCTTTCCAGTTCTCAACCAAGGTGGCAACACGATTTCCACCGTATCGCACCATCAAGCAGTTTCTCGATTGTCCAATTTCCAGTGAGCTGACGCGATTATGGCGATTTGTGCCAGCATGTAAAATTGGGATGTTTCAGTTTAATTCCAAGGGCAAAAATGGTCTTTTCCCAATCCCTATATATAATCCTTAACATGGTATTTGGCCCTATTTCACCCAAAATATCATTGTTTTGTCTCAATTCTCTTTAACATCAAAATCTAGGGTTTCTACAAAATTAAAACCCTTCTTTCTTCTTCAAGAAAAATCAAGGTAAATCAAGAAATCAAGAATCTCTCCAAGGGTTTTCAAGAAAGAGTTTCTCTAAGGTATGTAGATGTTTATTCTTGGGTCCCTTTCATCCAAGAAGCTCAAGAACCTTTTTCTAAATTTCAAAGCTTTTATGTTTATGAGTTTTCATGATTCATGATAGTTGATATTGATGTTCATGCTATTATTGAGTTGTGATTCATGTTTGTTTACAAGGTTTTCAATTTTTACCCTAGTATGTGAAATTCATGATAAACCCTCTTCAAGTTGCTTGTTAAGTGATGTGTTTATGTCAATTAGGTGTAGAAATTATTGAAAAAGAAAAGCATGCTCCCCATATGTTTGAAAAAAATGCTTATGTGAAGCAATTAGAGCTATTCTAGCGTGTTGATTAGAAATCCCCATTTGTGCGCAAGCCCATGCATGCCAAGTTTTTGTTGAAAAGCCTTAGTGAATGAATGGTAACATGATAGCATGAAATTCCCCAATTATGTGCTCATTGATACATGTTAAGACTTTAATACATGTTAAGTGTTTGATGAATGAATTGTAACATGATAGCATGAAATTCCCCAATTATGTGTTCTCCGGTATAAGCCAAGACTTAAATATGTGCGAAGTGCTTGATGCAAGGCCTTGTTGAGTGGAGTATGATCAAATAGCATGTCTCCCTATGTTATTACATGTTTAGAATTCCTAAATGCTTTAAGTGAGCTTTAGTGATTGTGATGGTGAATGATTGTCCATGTTCTTGATTATTCAAGAATGGTTATATTTTACTTTTATGTTATCGAGTCCTGGGGGTATTTATACCCGACAATTTAGCTACTGTCTAAAGCCCGTGTCAGTTTTCACGATAATTCTAGTCAAGCCATGATTCTCAAAACTTAGCATGTTATAGAACTCTGTATTCTCAGACAGATATAGAGTGTAAAAAATCTCAGTAATCTCTGTAATTGCCATAATCTCATTATCGCTAGTCATGTAGCCTCAGTTTTGTACACAGATCAGATCTAGTAGTATTCAAATGTTCAGTTCAGTCCTCGGTAGTATTCGAGTAATCTATCTCGAGTTCAGTGTCATTTAGTCAGACAACAAGATTTAGTAGTATTCCGTCAGATATGGAATCAAATGAATTCAGGTTAACTTAGTCAAATTATTCAAGAAACATAATCTGTATCAGATTCAACTTAGTTTGTGTTTTGTTAAGAATCAGTTCAGAGTATTTCAGTTGGGAGTAGGAGCTAGCACTGAGTGAGGGCAGGGATGATGAATCCCTATCAGAGAGGCAGAGTCGTTAGCATCAATCCCTGAACTCCAGAACTGCGTAGCTATAACAGGATGTAGGAGTTACCCGTTAGATAGGCTTGACTACTATATTGCCTTAGGCTTGACTTACTGTGAAGGTCACCCATCAGATAGGCTTGACCAGAGAGGTCTTTACCCGCGGCACGATATTGATACCCTTCCAGCTACGGTCACAGGTTGGACCCCACCAGTTGAGATTTGGGGTATGTTGGTTAAGTGACTACTTCCCACAGTTGCAATTTCAGTATTAATCTTCAGAAATCTGGACTATCAGATACAGTCATCTATCTTTGTGAGGAACTCAGATAGTTTTATTGATTCTTTGACCACCCGTCTGATAGGATTGGTTCCATATATTCTTTATCAGATCTAGAGGTCACCCTATCATATAATCTTGATCTAAGTCTCATATTCAGTTGAGTAATCTTATTATTAGATTTAGAGATCACCTATCAGATAGGCTTGATCTCAATCTCAGATTCAGTTAAGTATTTTTGTTATCAGATCTAGAGATCACCCGTCAAATAGGTTTGTTATCAGTCTAAGATTCAGTTGAGTATTCTTGATATCATATTTCGAGATCACTCTCGAGATAAGACTGATCTCAACTTCAGTACTCAGTTATCAGTATCAGATGATTCAGTTGTTTAGTATCTCAGGCATTAGTAGTAAGTTTGGATGACAATAAAGTAGTATTCAAGTTTTAGTATTTCAAGTCACGATGATTTCTATTTTGGTTTGTGCATTCATGCATATGTTCTTATTTAGTACTCTTATGATTATTTAGTTAAGTTATTGTTCATGCTTAAGCCCTTGCATTTAGTCTTACCTCATATTCATACTCAGTAAATTCCCGTACTGATACATTTGTGCTATGTTATTTATTTGAAACCATAGGTTCAGAGGCACGAGATCCAGAGTACCCTTAGCAGCTCAGTCCTAGTTAGCATCAGTAGACATAGTAATGAGTCTTCTTCAGTCGAGGATGATCCTTATTTTTTTATTATCGCATCAGACTTAGTTTATTTTTAGTAGACAAAGTTAGTTGGGGACATGTCCCATCAACTACATAGCTCAGATAGTTTAGAGGCTTTTTGGACAGATGTATTAGTTTTCAGTTTTCAATTTTGAGTATTTTTTGATGTTTTGAACCTTATGGCTAGTTTTTGCATTTATTATCTATATATTATGAAGTGTCCAGGTACAAATATTAGTAGAGGGTTAGCTTATGGTCCTTCGGGATCATGAGCACTGTGTAACGACTAGGGGGTAGTCTCGAGTCATTACAAACTTGGTATCAGAGCCTAAGGTTAGATAGTGTCCTAGGGAGTCTGAAAAGTTGCATCTAATAGAGTCTTGTGCATAGGTGTGTTGTGTGCCATATTTATGTACAAGAGGCTATAAGATGTTTTTAGGTGTTTTTTCCCTTCTTTAAGTATTCATATCGTGCAAGTAAGATCAGTATAATACACCTCTTTCTTCAAATTGTAGAGTATTCCTCCTCGTAAAAATAGTGCCCATAGGGTTGACGACCCGCCCCCTCATCTAGTAGATCCTGAGAATGAGGGTGTGTCACATACAGATCTTCGGGCAGATTTTCAGGTGCTAGCCCAAGCTATGAGTAATGTTCAGGGTAACTGTCAGTTTATGGTCCTACCTCAGCAAGATGGGGGTTCAACCGTAACCAGAATTAGAGATTTCGTGAGAATGAACCCGTCAAAATTCTTTGGGTCAGTAGCAGGTGAGGACCCATAACTTTATCTAGAGGTGGTGGGGAAGATTACCCAGATTATGCTTGTTTTTAAGAAGGAGAGTGTTGAGTTAGCATCCTATAGGCTGAAGGATATTGCTCATTATTGGCTAGTGATATGGAAAAATGGTAAAGGGGAGGATGCAGCTCCCATGACTTAGCTGGAGTTTCAGGATGCCTTTTTAGATAAGTTTTTCCCGCTAGAGATGAGGGAAGATAAGGTAGAAGAGTTCATGAACCTAAGGCAAGGCTCCATGACAGTGAAAGAATATTATCTTAAGTTTAACCAGTTATCTAAGTATGCCCCTGAATTGATAGCAGACCCTAGAGCGAGTATGAGTAAGTTTGTGACTGGTGTGTTTGGGTTAGTGTTAAAAGACTGCAAAATAGCTATCTGGTGTGTTTGGGTTAGTGTTAAAAGACTGCGAAATAGCTATCCTCAAAAGAGATATAGACCTTGCTAGGCTGATGATGCATGCACAACAGATTGAGGTAGATGAGATGAAAGAAAAAGAGAGAGGGAGTAAGAAAGCCAGAATAGGTAGTAAAGGTTTCTCTCAGGCAGGGTCCTACTGTGGTAGCCATTTTTAGCATAGTCAAAGAGTTTCAGTCCCAGCTCCATCCTCAGCTAGTGAACCCATACCAAAGTTACGGGATGCCAGTTATGATGGGGCGCCAAGCTCCAAAGCCCTGAGTAGTGCTAGTGGTGTTTGTACCAATCCGCTTTATGGAGAGCATGGCAAGAGTCACCTAGGTGTGTGTAGAGTTTGTAGTGATATGTGCTTTGGGTATGGTGAACCAGGCCATAGAATGTGATAATGTAGAATGCTAGCTCAGAGGGGTAGAGAGTTTCTTCAGTAGAGTGCCCCTTCTGGTGCCAATAGTGGTTATGTCAGAACAATCTATATGCGTTTAGGCTCCCCATGATCTGGAAAGGTTCCCTGATATAGATTTGGGTATGTTATGAGTCCTTCATCTTTGTGATATGCATTATTAGATCCTTTGCTCCCATTTGAGCTTATATGTCAGAATGAGTCATGCATTAGCTCCTGATCTCAGTCGATCAATCATGACCCAGTTTGTAGGTGCGCCATGCTCCGCCCCAGTATTTCAGCGAAGAGTTTTTAGAGGGATATAGAATCCCAAGGGGGAGATACCCCATGATATTATGATGTTTGTATGTCCTTAGACTCATTCAGTTGCATGTTTAGACTCTCTTTACGAATTTAACATCAGTTATTATTGCATAGCCATTCATGCTTTCGAGAGTCAGTTCAGTCAGACATTCATGCAATAGATATGCACGTTCAGTAGAAAGTGTTCAGCTTTTCAGTGTGTTCTATTATGCATTCATGAGATTAGCCCAGTTACACATCCATGCATCAAATATGCATGTCTTTTATGAGAATTCAGCTTATGAGTAGATTCAGTTAAGTATTCCATTCATCAGATAAGCATGTCCAGTATGAGAGTTCAGAATATAAGTAGTTCCAGTTGCATAGTTATGTTTCAGATGCTCCCATTCCTTGAGTAAGTTTAGTTTATCAGTATTCTTAGCCTATCAAGAAACATACGCAGATGAAATTTTCCAAGGGGTAGATATTGTAAGACGTCGCAAAATTCTCTCATAGTTTGAGCCTTAGAGTGTATTTAGTGAAGTGTTAATCCGACCTTAAAATATTAATGTCTTCCCTAGTGAGAAGTATTTTAAACCATGTAGAATTTCCCTAATATAGACTTATTTTCATGTAGAGAATTGAATAATCTTTCTGTTGATACCAAATTCACCCAAATTCGACACTCGGGCGAAGAGTTAGAGCCATTTTAACGAGACAGTGTACCACCTAGTACTTTAGCACATCGCGAAGCCAGCCAAAACGGCTATCATCAAAATCCAGTGAGCCTCCATGATTATGGTACATCGCTACTAGGCTTAATTTCATAATTGTCAATTTCCAGTGCACCAACGCGATTCCACCATCTCACGGTGCCTTTCCAGTTTGCAACAAAGGTGGCAACGTGATTTCCACTGCATCGTGCCATTAAGAAGTTTCCTGATTGTCCAATTTCTAGTGAGCTAGAGCGATTATGGTGTGTCGCACCATTATGTAAAATCGGGATATTTCAGTTTAATTCCAAGGGCGAAAAGGGTCTTTTCCCAACCCCTATATATACTCCTTAACATGGGATTTGGCTTCATTTCACCCATAATATCATTGTTTTCTCTTAATTCTCTTCAACATCAAAAACTAGGGTTTCTACAGAATTAAAACCCTTCCTTCTTCTTCAATAAAAATCAAGGAAAATCAAGAAATCAAGAATCTCTCCAAGGGCTTTTAAGAAAGATTTCTCGAAGGTATGCAGATGTTGATTCTTGGGTCCCTTTCATCCAAGAAGCTCAAGTACCCTTTTCTAAATTTCTAAGCATTTATGTTCATGCTATTAATGAGTTGTGATTCATATTTTTTTTAAAGTTTATGCTCCCCATTTGTTCGGAAAAAATGTTTGTGTGAAGGAATTAGAGCCATTCTAGCATGTTGATTAGAAATCCTCAATTGTGTGCAAGACCATGCATGCCAAGTGTTTGTTGAAAAGCCTTAGTGAATGAATGGTGATATGATAGCATGATATTCCCCAATTATGTGCTCTTTGATACATTCTAAGACTTTATTACATGCCATGTGTTTGATGAATGTATTGTAACATGATAGCATAAAGTTCCCCAATTATGTGTTCTCCGATACATGCCAAGACTTAAATATGTGCGAAGTGCTTGATGCTAGGCCTTGTAGAATGGAGTATGACCCAATAGCATGTCCCCCTATGTTATTAAATGTTTAGGATTCCTAAATGCTTTAAGTGATGCCTTAGTGATTGTGATGGTGAATGATTGTCCATGGTCTTGATTATTCAAGAATGGTTATGTTTTACTTTTATGTTATCGAGTCCTGGGGGTATTTATACCCAACAATTTAGCTGTTGTCTAGAGCCCGTGTCAGTTTTCATGATAATTCCAATCAAGCCATGATTCTCAGAACTCAGCAAGTTATAGAACTCTATATTCTCAGATAGATACAGAACTTAAGAAATCTCGGCAATCTCTATAATCTTCATAATCTTGGTATCTCTAGAAATCTAGCCTCACTTCTGTACTCAGCTCAGATTTAGTAGATTCAAGTGTTCAGTTCAGTCCTCAATAGTATTTGAGTAATCTATCCCGAGCTCAGTGTTATTTAGATAGATAACGAGATTCAGTAGTACTCTGGCACATATGGAACCAAGTGAATTCATCTTAACTCAGCTAGATCATTCGAGAAACATGATCAGTTTTAGAGTAAGCTTAGTTTGTGTTTAGTTAAGAATTATTTCATAGTCTTTCAGTTGGGAGCAGGAGCTAGCACCGAGTGAGGGTAGGGGTGGACGCTCCCTGTTAGAGAAGCAGAGTCGTTAGGAGCAATCCCTGAACTCCAAACTGCGTATCCAGTGCAGGATGCAGGAGTCACCCATTAGGAAAGGATAGTCACCCGTCAGATAGGCTTGACTATTATATTGCCTTAGGCTTGACTTTCTGCGAGGGTCACCTGTCAAATAGGATTGACTAGAGAGGTCTTTACCCGTGGCATGGTTTTGACACCCTTCCAGCTGGAGTTATAGGTTGGACCCCACCAATTAAGATTCAGGGCATGTCGGTAAGTGACTACTTCCTACATTTGTAGTTTCAGTACCAATCTTTAGAAATCAGGACTATGAGATACAGTCATCTATCTTAGTGAGGAATTCAGATAGTTCCATTGATTCTTGGACCACCCGTCAGATAGGCTTGGTCCCATATAAAGTTATTTTGTATCAGATCTAGAGATCACCCATCAGATAGGCTTGATCTCAGTCTCATATTCAGTAATCTCATTATCAGATCTAGAGATCGCCCGTCAGATAGGCTTGATCTCAGTCGCATATTCAGTTGACTAATCTCATTATCAGATCTAGAGATCACCCGTCAGATAGGCTTGATCTCAATCTCAGATTCAGTTGAGTAATCTTATTATCAGATCTAGAGATCACCCATTAGATAGGCTTGATCTCAATCTCATATT
>NC_061121.1:16132380-16148690 GCF_002878395.1 Capsicum annuum
ACTTTACCATTTTCAAGTGACTAAGTCACCTAACAAATCACATTCAATAAAAAATATTCCCTTTAAAGTACCTAGACTTAACCATTTCAAGTGACTAAGCCACCAAACCAACCACATTCAGAAATAAAAAATCCCCTTCAATGTCCCTAGACTTAACAATTTTAAACCAACTAAGTCACCTAACAAATCACATTCTAAAAAAAATCCGCTTCAAAGTCCCCATACTTAAAATTTTTTCAAGTAATTAAGTCACCAAACAAACCACATCGAAAGAAAAACAATACCCTTCATAGTCTCTAGACATAACCATTTTCAACCAACTAAGACAGTTATAAAATCACATTACACACAAAATAATTCCCCTTAAAGTCTCTATACTTAACCATTTTCACGTGACTAAATCACATGCCAAACCACATTCAATACACAAAATCTCCATCAAAGTCCGTAGACTTAACCATTTTCAACCAACCAAGTCACCTAACAGACAACAATCAAAATAAAAAAATTCCCTTTAAAGACCCTAGACTTAACCATTTTCAACCAACTAAGTCACCTAACAAAGCACATTCAAAACAAAAAAATTCCTTTTAAAGTCCATAGACTTAACCATTTCCAGGTGACTAAGTCACATAACCAACCACATTCAAAATAAAAAAAAATTCGCTTCAATAACCCCAGATTTAATCATTTTCAAAAGACTAAGTCACCTGACAAACCACATTCAAAACTTAAAAATCCCCATTAAAGTTTCTAGAATTAACCATTTTCAAGAAATAAGTTACAAACAAACACCATTTAAAACAAAACTATTCTCTTTAAATTTCCTAGAATTTACCATTTTCAACCAACTAAGTCACCTATCAAACCACATTCAAAACAAAAAATCGTTTTAAAGTTTCTAGACTATACCATTTTCAAGTGACTAAGTCACCTAACAAATAACATTCAAAACAAAAAAAAAATCCCCTTCAAAGTCACCAGACTTATCTATTTTAAACCAACTAAGTCACCTAACAAACCACATTCTAAACAAAAAATCTCCTTTAAATTCTCTAGACTTAACAATTTTAAAGTGACTAAATCAACTAGAAACCACATTCACAATAAATAAATTCCCTTAAAAGTCTCTAGACTTAACCATTTTCAACCAACTAAGACACTTATCAAACCACATCCAAAACAAAATAATTCCCCTTAAAGTCTCTAGACTTAACCATTTTCACATGACTAAATCACATGCGAAACCACTTTCAAAACACAAAATATCCTTCAAAGTCCGTAGACTTAATCATTTTCAACCAATTAAGTCACCTAAAAAACAACAATCAAAACAAAAAAATTTCCTTTAAAGATCCTAGACTTAACCATTGTCAAGTGACTAAGTCACCTAACAAACCACATTTAAAACAAAAAAAATTGTGTAAAGTCTCTAGACTTGACCATTTTCAAGTGACTAAGTCACCTAACAAACCATATTCAAAACTAAAAATTCCCCTTTAAAGTCCCTAGAATTAATCTTTTTCAAACAACTAAGTCACCAAACAAATCACATTCGAAACAAAATATTTCCTTTAATGTCCCTAGACATAACCATTTTCAACCAAAAAAGTCACCTATCAAACCATATTCAAAACAAAAAATCATCTTTAAAGACCCTAGACTTAACCATTTTCAAGTGACTAACTCACCAAACAAAGCACATTCAAAATAAAAAAAATTTCCTTTAAAGTCCCTAGACTTAAGTATTTTTAAGTCACAAAGCCACCAAACAAACCACATTCAAAATAAAAAATTCCCTTCAAAGTTCCTAGACTTAACCATTTTCAACCAACTTAGTCACCAAACAAACCACATTCTAAGCAAAAATTCCCCTTTAAAGTCCTAGACTTAACCTTTTTCTATTGCCTAAGTCACCTAACAAACCACATTTTAAATGAAAAAATTCTATTAAAAGTCCCTAGACTTAACCATTTCCAAGTGACTAAGTCACCTAACAAACCACAATTAAAACTAAAAAAATCACCTTTAAAGTCACTAGACTTAACCATTTTGAAGAAACTAAGTGACCAAACAAACCACATTCTAAACAAAAATATTTTCTTTAAAGTCCCTAGACTTAACTATTTTCATCCAACTAAATCACCTACCAAACCACATTTATAACAAAAAAAATTCCCTTTAAAGTCCCTAGACTTAATCATTTTCAACTGACTAAGTCACCTAACAAACCACATTCAAAAAAAACAATTCCCTTTAAAGTCCCTAGACTCATTCATTTTCAAGTGACTGAGTCACCAAATAAACCACATTCGAAACAAAAAAAATCTCCTTCAAAGTCTCTAGACTTAACCATTTTAAACCAACTAAGTCACCAAACAAACCACATTTTAAACAAAAGATTTCCTTCAAAGTTCCAATACTTAACAATTTTTCAAGTAACTAAGTCACCGAACAAACCATATTTAAAAAAAAAATCCCCATTACAGTCTCTAGACATAACCATTTTAAACCAACTAAGACACCTGTCTAATTACATTCAAAACAAAATAATTATCTTTAAAGTCTCTATACTTAACCATTTTCACGTGACTAAATCACCTGCGAAACCACATTCAAAGCACAAAATCTCCTTCAAACTCTCTAGAATTAACCATTTTCAACTAACTAAGTCACCTAACAAATATTAATCAAAACAAAAAAATTCCCTTTAAAGACCCTAGACTTAACCATTTTAAAGTGAGTAAGTCACCTAACAAACCACATTCAAAACTAAAAAATTTCCTTTAAAGTTCCTAGACTTAACCATTTTCAAGTGAGTAAGTCACAAAACAAACAACATTCAAAAGAAAAAAATCTCCTTCAAAGTTGCTAGACGTAACATTTTCAACCAACTGAGTCACCTAACAAACCAAATTCAAAACAAAAAAATTCCCTTTAAAGGCCCTAGACTTAACCATTTCAAATGACTAAGTCACCTAACAAACCACATTCAAAACTAAAAAATCTTCTTTAAAGTCCCGACACTTAACCATTTTCAAACAACTATGTCACCAAACAAACCACATTCAAAATAAAAAAATCCCTTTAAATGCCCTAGACTTAACCATTTTCAAGTGACTGAGTCACCTAACAAACCACATTAAAAACACAAAATCTCCTTCAAAGTCCCTATACTTAACCATTTTTAACAACCAAAGTCACCGAACAAACGACATTCTAAACAAAAAAATTTCCTTTAAAGTCTCTAGACTTGACCATTTTCAGCCAACTAAGTCACCTAACAAACCACACTCTAAATAAAACATCCCTTTTCAAGTCTTTAGACTTAACCTAAGTGACGAAGTCACATAACCAACCACATTCAAAACAAAAAAATTTCCTTTAAAGTCTCTAGACTTAACACTTTTTTGGTGACTAAGTCACCTTACAACCCACATTCAAAACAAAAAAATCCCCTTTAAAATACCTAGGATTAACCATTTTCAAGAAACAAAGTCACAAACAAACCACATTTAAAACAAAAATATTCTCTTTAAAGTTCCTAGACTTAACCATTTTCAACCAACTAAGTCATCTATCAAACCACATTCAAAACAAAAAATCATTTTAAAGTTTCTAGACTTTACCATTTTCAAGTGACTAAGTCAATTAACAAACGACATTCAAAATATATAAATTCCCTAGACTTAAACATTTTCAAGTGACTAATTCACCTAATAAACCACATTCAAAACTAAAAAATCCCTTTAACGTCCCTAGACTTAACCATTTTGAAGAAACTAAGTCATCAAGCAAAGCACATTCAAAACAAAAAAAATTCTTTTAAAGTCCCTAGACTTAACTATTTTCAACCAACTAAGTCACCTACCAAACCATATTCAAAACAAAAAAATCCCTTTTAAAATCCCTAGACTTAAACATTTTCAAGTGACTAAGTCACCAACAAACCACATTCAAAACTGAAAAAATCCCCTTCAAAATCTCTAGAATTAACCATTTTCAATCAAGTCACCAAAAAAATCACATTCGAAACAAAAAAATTCCCATTAAAGTCCCTTGACTTAACCATTTTAAACCATTAAAGTCACCTACCAAACCACATTCATAACAAAAAAACTCCTTTAAAAATCCAAGACTTAACCATTTTCAAATGACTAACTCAACTAACAAACCACGTTAAAAAAAAATTTCCCTTTAAAGTCCCCAGGCTTAACGATTTTTAAGTCACTAAGCCACAACACAAACCACATTCAAAATAAAAAATCCCTTTCAAAGTTTCTACACTTAACCATTTTCAACCAACTTAGTCACCAAACAAACCACATTCTAAACAAAAAATCCCCTTTAAAGTGCTAGACTTAACCTTTTTTTAGTGACTAAGTCACCTAACAAACCACATTCAAAATAAAAAAATTCCCTTAAAAGTCCCTAGACTTAACCATTTCCAAGTGACTAAGTCACCTACCAAACCACATTCAAAACTAAAAAATCACCTTTAAAGTCAATAGACTTAACCATTTTCAATAAACTAAGTCACAAACAAACCACATTTGAAGCGAAAATATTCTCTTTAAAGTTCCTAGACTTAACCGTATTCATTCAACTAAGTCACCTATCAAACCACATTCAAATCAAAAAATCATTTTAAAGTTTCTAGACTTTACCATTTTCAAGTGTCTAAGTCACCTAACAAATCATATTCAAAAAAAAAAAATTCCCTTTGAAGAACCTAGACTTAACCATTTCAAGTGACTAAGTCACCAAACCAACCACATTCAAAATAAAAAAATTCCTTCAAAATCCCTAGACTTAATAATTTTAAACCAATTAAGTCACATAACAAATCACATTCTAAAAAAATAAATCCGCTTCAAAGTCCCCATACTTAAAAATTTTTCAAGTAATTAAGTCACCAAACAAACCACATTCAAAACAAAATAATTCCTTTTAAAGTCTCTAGACATAACCATTTTCAACCAATTAAGACACATATCAAATCAAATTCAAAATAAAATAATTCTCTTAAAGTCTCTAGACTTAACCATTTTCACGTGAATAAATCACCTGCCAAACTACATTCAAAACACAAAATCTCCTTGAAAGTCCATAGACTTAACCATTTCAACCAACTAACTAACCTAACAAATAACAATCAAAACAAAAAAAATTTCTTTAAAGACCCTAGACTTAACCATTTTCACGTGAGTAAGAAGCCTAACAAACAACATTCAAAACTAAAAAATTCCCTTTAAAGTCCCTAGACACAACCATTTTCAAGTGAGTAAGTCACCAAACAAACAACATTCAAAAGAAAAAAATCTCCTTCAAAGTTCCTAGACCTAACCTTTTCAACCAACTAAGTCACCCAACAAACCACATTCAAAACAAAAAAATATTCTGTAAAGTCTCTACAGTTAACCATTATTAAACAACTAAGTCACCTAACAAACCACATTCAAAACTGAAACATCTTCTTTAAAGTTCCTATACTTAACCATTTTCAAACAAGTAAGTCACCAAAAAAACCACGTTCAAAACAAAAAAATTCCCTTTAAAGTCCCTAGACTTAACAATTTTTAAGTAACTGAGTCACCTAACAAACCACATTAAAAATACAAAAGCTCCTTTAAAGTCTCTAGACTTAACCATTTTTAACAACCAAAGTCACCTAACAAACCACATTCTAAATAAAAAAATTTCCTTTAAAATCTTTAGACTTAACAATTTTCAACCAACTAAGTCACCTAACAAACCACATTCTAAATAAAAAAAAGTCCCTTTTAAAGTCTTTAGACATAACCATTTCCAAGTGACTAAGTCACATAACCAACCACATTCAAAACAAAAAAAATTCCTTTAAAGTCTCTAGACATAACCATTTTCAAGTGACTAAGTCACCTGATAACCCACATTCATAACCAAAAAACCCACTTTAAAGTACCTAGAATTAACCATTTTCAAGAAACTAAGTCACAAACTAAGCACATTTAAAATAAAAATATTCTCTTTAAAGTTCCTAGACTTAACCATTTTCAACCAACTAAGACGCCTATCAAACCACATTCAAAACAAAATATCATTTTAAAGTTTCTAGACTTTGCCATTTTCAAGTGACTAAGTCAGCTATCATATCACATTCAAAAAAAAATTCCCTTTAAAGTACCTGGATGAACCATTTCAAGTGACTAGGTCACCAAACAAACCACATTCAAAATAAAAAAAGTCCCCTTCAAAGTCCTCAGACTTAACCATTTCCAACCAACTAAGTGACCTAACAAACCACATTCTAAACAAAAAATCTTTTTTAAAGTCCCTAGACTTAATAATTTTCAAGTGACTAAGTCAACTAATAAACCACATTCGAAATAAATAAATTCCCTTAAAAGTCCCTAGGCTTAACCATTTTCAACTGACTATGTCACTTAACAACCCACATTCAAAACTAAAAAAGCCCCTTTGAAGTACCTAGAATTAACCATTTTCAAGAAACTAAGTCACAAACAAACCACATTTAAAGAAATAATATTCTCTTTAAAGTTTCTACACTGAACCATTTTCAACCAACTAAATCACCTATCAAACTACATTCAAAACAAAAAATCGTTTTAAAGTTTCTAGACTTTACCATTTTCAAGTGACTAAATCACCTAACAAATCACATTCAAAAAAAAATCCCTTTAAAGTAACTAGACTTAACCATTTCAACTGACTAAGTCACCAAACCAACCACATTCAAACTAAAAAAATCCCCTTCAAAGTCCCTAGACTTAACAATTTTAAACCAACTAAGTCATCTAACAAATCCCATTCTAAATAAAAAAAATCCGCTTCAAAGTCCCCATACTTAAAAATTTTTCAAGTAATTAAGTCACCAAACAAACCACATTCAAAAAAAAAATCCCCTTTAAAGTCCCTAGACATAACCATTTTCAACCAACTAAGACACTTATCAAATCACATTCAAAACAAAATAATTCCCCTTAAAGTCTCAAGACTTAACCATTTTCACATGACTAAATAACATGCCAAACGACATTCAAAACATAAAATCTCCTTCAAAGTTCGTAGACTTAACCATTTTCAACCAACTAAGTCACCTAACAAACAACAATCAAAACAAAAAAGATTCCTTTAAAGACCTTATACTTATCCATTTTCACGTGACAAAGTCACCTAACAAACCACATTCAAAACTAAAAAATTCCCTTTAAAGTCCCTAGACTTAACCATTTTCAAGTAAGTCACTAAACAAACCATATTCAAAACAAAAAAATCTCCTTCAAAGTTCCTAGACTTAACTATTGCAACCAACTAAGTCACATAACAAACCACATTCAAAACTAAAAAATATTCTTTAAAGTCCCTACAGTTAACCATTATTAAACAACTATGTCACCAAACAAACCACGTTCAATAAGAAAAAATTCCCTTCAAATTTCCTAAACTTAACCATTTTAAACTAAGTCATCTACTAAACCACATTCAAATACAAAAAATCCTCTTTAAAATCCCTATACTTAACAATTTCAAGTGACTAAGTCACCTAACAAACAACATTAAAAACACAGAATCTTCTTCAAAGTCCCAAGACTTAAAAATTTTTAACAATAAAGTCACCTAACAAACCACTTTCTAAACAAAAAAATTCCCTTTAAAGTCCTTAGACTTAACCATTTTCAAGTGACTAAGTCACCTAACAAACCTTATTCAAAACTAAAAAATTTCCTTTATAGTCCCTATACTTAACCATTTTTAAGCAATTAAGTCACCAAACAAACCACATTCAAAATAAAAAAAAATTCTTTAAAATTTCTAGACTTAACCATTTTCAACCAACTAAGTCACCTAACAAACCACATTCAAAACAAAAAAATTCCTTTTAAAGTCCATAGACTTAACCATTTCCAGGTGACTAAGTCTCATAACCAACCACAATCAAAACAAAAAAATTCTCTTTAAAGTCCCTAGAATTAACCATTTTCAAGTGACTAAGTCACCAGACAAACCACATTTAAAGCATAAAAAGACCCTTTAAAGTTCCTAGAATTAACCATTTTCAAGAAACTAAGTTACAAACAAACATCATTTAAAACAAAAATATTCTCTTTAAATTTCATAGAATTAACCATTGTCAACCAACTAAGTCACCTATCAAATTACATTAAAAACAAAAAATCGTTTTCAAGTTTCTAGACTTTACCATTTTCAAGTAACTAAGTCACCTAAGAAATCACATTCAACACAAAAAAAAAAATCCCCTTCAATGTCCCCAGACTTATCCATTTTCAACAAACTAAGTCACCTAACAAACCACATTCTAAACAAAAAATCTTCTTTAAAGTCACTAGACTTAACAATTTTCAAGTGACTAAGTCAACCAACAAACCACATTCATAATAAATAAATTCCCTTAAAAGTTCCTAGACTTAACAATTTTCAAGTGACTAAGTCACCTAATAAACCACATTCAAAACTAAAAAATCCCCCTTAAAGTGTCTAGACTTAACCATTTTCAACCAACTTAGACACTTATCAAACCACATTCAAAACAAAATAATTTTCCTTAAAGCCTCTATACTTCACCATTTTCACGTGACTAAATCACATGCCAAACCACATTCAAAACACAAAATCTCCTTCAAAGTCCGTAACTTAACAATTTTCAACCAACTAAGTCACCTAACAAACAACAATCAAAACAAAAAAATTCCGTTTAAAGATCCTAGACTTAACCATTTTCAAGTGACTAAGTCACCTAACCAACCACATTCAAAACAAAAAAACAATTGTTTAAAGTCTCTAGACTTGACCATTTTCAAGTGACTAAGTCACCAAACAAACCATATTCAAAACTAAAAAATCTCCTTTAAAGTCCCTAGAATTAATATTTTTCAAACAACTAAGTCACCAAACAAATCACATTCGAAACAAAAGAATTTTCTTTAAAGTCCCTAGACTTAACCATTTTCAACCAACAAAGTCACCTATCAAACCATATTCAAAACAAAAAATCTCTTTTAAAGTTCCCAGACTTAACCATTTTAAAGTGACTAACTCACCTAACAAACCACATTCAAAATTAAAAAAAATCCCTTTAAGGTCCCTAGACTTAACAATTTTTAAGTCACAAAGCCACCAAACAAACAACATTCAAAATAAAAAAAATCCCCTTCATAGTTCCTAGACTTAATCATTTTCAACCAACTTAGTCACCAAACAATCCACATTCTAAATAAAAAAATCCCCTTTAAAGTCCTAGACTTAACCTTTTTCTAGTGACTAAGTTACCTAACAAACCACATTCAAAATAAAAAAAATTCGATTAAAAGTACCTAGACTTAACTATATCCATGTGACTAGGTCACCTAACAAACCACATTCAAAACTAAAAATCACCATTAAAGTCACTAGGCTTAACCATTTTTAAGAAACTAAGTCACCAAACAAACCACATACAAAACAAAAATATTTCCTTTAAAGTCCCTAGACTTAACTATTTTCAACCAACTAAATCACGTAACAAACCACATTCAAAAAAAAATTTCCTTTAAAGTCCGTAGACTTAATCATTTCCAAGTGACTAAGTCACCAAATAAACCACATTCAAAACAAAAAAAAAATTCTCTTCAAAGTCCCTAGACTAAACCATTTTAAACAAACTAAGTCACCAGACAAATCACATTTTAAACAAAAAAAATCCCCTTCAAAGTCCCAATACTTAAAATTTTTTCAAGTAACTAAGTCACCGAACAAACCACATTCAAAAAAAAAAAATCCCCATTAAAGTCTCTAGACATAACCTTTTTCAACGACTAAGACACCTATCAAACTACATTCAAAACAAATTAATTCTCTTCAAAGTCTCCATACTTAACCATTTTCACGTGACTAAGTCACCTGCCAAACCACATTCAAAGTACAAAATCTCCTTCAAAGTCCCTAGACTTAACTATTTTCAACCAACTAAGTCACCTAACAAATAATAATCAAAACAAAAAAAATCCCTTTAAAGACCATAGACTTAACCATTTTCAAGTGACTAAGTCACCTAACAAACCACATTCAAAACTAAAAAATCTCCTTTTAAGTCACTAGACTTAACCATTTTCAAGCAACTAAGTCATCAAACAAACCATATTAAAAACAAAAAAAATCTCTTTAAAGTGTCAAGTCTCTGCCATTTTAAACCAACTAAGTCACCTATAAAACCACATTCAAAACAAAAAAATACTCTTTAAAGTCACTAGACTTAAACCATTTTCAAGTGACTAAGTCACCTAACAAAACACATTCAAAACAGAAAATCTTCTTCAAAGTCCCTAGACTTAACCATTTTTAACAACCTAAGTCACCTAAAAAATCACATTCAAAACTAAAAAATCACCTTTAAAGTCACTAGAGTTACCATTTTCAAGAAACTAATTCACCAAACAAACCACATTCAAAATAAAAATATTTTCTTTAAAGTCTCTAGACTTAACTATTTTAAACCAACTAAATCACCTACCAAACCACATTCATAACAAAAAAAATTCCCTTTAAAGTCCCTAGACTTAACCATTTTCAAGTGACTAAGCCACCTAACAAACCACATTCAAAAAAAAAAAATTCCCTATAAAGTCCCTAGACTTAACCATTTTCAAGTGACTATGTAACCAAACAAACCACATTCAAAACAAAAAAATCTCTTTCAAAGTCTCTAGACTTAAACATTGTAAAACAACTAAGTCACTTAACAAATCACATTCTAAACAAAATAATCTCCTTCAAAGTCCCCATACTTAACAATTTTTCAACTAACTAAGACACCAATCAAAACACATTCAAAACAAAAAAAATCACCTTTAAAGTCCCTAGACATAACCATTTTCAACCAATTAAGACACCTATCAAACCACATTCAAAACAAAATAATTCCCTTTAAAGTCTCTAGACTTAACCATTTTCACGTGACTAAGTCACCTACCAAACCACATTCAAAACACAAAAGCTCCTTCAAAGTCCCTAGAATTAACCATTTTCAAGCAACTAAGTCACCTAACAAACAACAATCAAAAAAAAAATTCCCTTTCAAGACCCTAGAGTTAACCATTTTCAAGTGACTAAGTCACCTAACAAACCACATTCAAAACTAAAAAATTTTCTTTAAAGTCCCTAGACTTAATCATTTTCAATTGAGTAAGTCACTAAACAAACCATATTCAAAACAAAAAAATATCCTTCAAAGTTCCTAGTCTTAACCTTTTCAACCAACTGAGTCACCAAAGAAACCAAATTCAAAACAAAAAAATTCTCTTTGAAGTCCCTAGATGTAAACATTTTCATGAGACTAAGTCACCTGACAAACCACATTCAAAACTAAAAAATCTTCTTTAAAGTCCCTACACTTAACCATTTTCAAAAAACTAAGTCACCAAACAAACCACGTTCAAAAAAAAATTCCCTTTAAAGTCCCTAGACTTAACCATTTTAAACTAACTAAGTCATCTTCAAAACCACATTCAAAACAAAAAATCTCCTTTAAAATCCCTAGACTTAACCATTTTCAAATGACTAAGTCACCTAACAAACCACATTAAAAACACAAATCTCCTTTAATGTCCCTAGACTTAACCATTTTTAACATACAAAGTCACCTAACAAACCACATTCGAAACAAAATAATCCCCTTTAAAGTCCTTAGACTTAACAATTTTCAAGTGACTAAGCCACCTAAAAAACCATATTCAAAACTAAAAAATTTCCTGTAAAAAAGTCTCTAGACTTAACCATTTTCAAGCAATTAAGTCACCAAAAGAACAACATTCAAAACAAGAAAATTTCCTTTAAAGTCTCTAGACTTAACCATTTTCAACCAACTAAGTCACCTAACAAACCACATTTTAAACAAAAAAAATACCTTTTAAAGTCCCTAGACTTAAGCATTTCCAAGTGACTAAGTCACATAACCAACCACATTCAAAACAAAAAAATTCCCTTTAAAGTCCCTAG
Source organism: Capsicum annuum (assembly GCF_002878395.1). Classification (NCBI taxonomy): domain Eukaryota; kingdom Viridiplantae; phylum Streptophyta; class Magnoliopsida; order Solanales; family Solanaceae; genus Capsicum; species Capsicum annuum. Next base: position 16,144,375 of record NC_061121.1, read on the forward strand.
ATTTAACCATTTTCAAGTGACTAAGTCACCTGACAAACCGCATTCAAAACTAAAAAAGCCCCTTTAAAGTACCTAGAATTAACCATTTTCAAGAAACTAAGTCACCAAATAAACCATATTTAAAACAAAAATATTCTCTTTAAAGTTTCAAGACTTAATCATTTTCAACCAACTAAGTCACCTATCAAACCATATTCAAAACAAAAAATCATTTTAAAGATTCTAGACTTTACCATTTTCAAGTGACTAAGTCACCTAACAAATCACATTCAAAACAAAAAGAAATTCCCTTTAAAGTACCTAGACATAACCATTTCAAGTGACTAAGTCATCAAACAAACCTCATTCAAAATTAAAAAAATTGCCTGCAAAGTCCTCAGACTTAACCATTTTGAACCAACTAAGTCACCTAACAAACCACATTCTAACCAAAAAATCTCCTTTAAAGTCCCTAGACTTAACAATTTTCAAGTTACTAAGTCAACTAACAAACCACATTCAAAATGAATAAATTTTCTTAAAAGTCATTAGACGTAACCATTTTCAAGTGACTAAGTCACCTAAAAAACCACATTCAAAACTAAAAAATCCCCTTTAAAGTCCCTAGACTTAACCATTTTCAAGAAACTAAGTAATCAAGCAAAGCACATTCAAAACAAAAAAATTTCCTTTAAAGTCCTTAGACTTAACTATTTTCAACCAACAAAGTCACCTACTAAACCACATTCAAAACAAAAAAATCTCCTTTAATGTCCCTAGACTTAACCATTTTCAAGTGACTAAGTCACCTAACAAACCACATTCAAAAGGAAAATCCCCTTTAAAGTCTCTAGACTTCACCATTTTCATGTGACTAAGTCACCATACAAACCACATTCAAAATAAAAAAATCTTTTTCAAAGTCCATAGACTTAACTATTTTTAATGAACTAAGTCACCTTACAAATCACATTCTAAACAAAAATATCCCCTTCAAAGTCCCTAGACTTAACCATTTTCGAAGCAACTAAGTCACTTAACAAACCACATTCAAAACAAAAAAATGTCTTTTAAAGTTCCTAAACTTAACCATTTTCAACCAACTAAGTCACCTAACAAACCACATTCAAAACAAAAAAAATTCCTTTAAAGTCCCTAGATTTAACCATTTTCACGTGACTAAGTCACCTAACAAACCACATTCAAAACAAAAAAATTTCCTTTAAAGTCCCTAGACTTAACCATCTTCAAGTGACTAAGTCACCAAACAAACCACATGCAAAACAAAAAAAATTCCTTCAAAGTTCCTAGACTTAACTATTTTCAACCAACTAAGTCACCTAACAAACCATATTCTAAACAAAAAATCCTTTCAAAGTCCCTGTACTTTACCATTGTCAAGTAACTAATCCACCAATCAAACCACATTCTAAAAAAAAACCTCATTCTAAAATGAAAAATAACCTCTAAAGTCCCTAAACTTAACCATCTCCAAGTAACTAAGTCACCAATCAAACCACATTCTAAACAAAAAACCTCATTCTAAAAAGAAAAATAACCTCTAAAGTCCCTAAACTTAACCATCTTCAAGTAACTAAGTCACCAATCAAACCACATTCTAAACAAATAAATCACCTTTAAAGACCCTACTCTTGACCATTTTAAGGTAACTAACACACCAATCAAACCACATTCAAAATAAAAAAAAATCCCCTTCAAAGTCCCAAGACTTAACCATTTTAAACCAACTAAGTCACCTAACAAACCACATTCTAAACAAAAAAAATCCCCTTCAAAGTTCCTATACTTAATCATTTTCAAGTAACTAATCCACCAATCAAATCACATTCTAAACATAAAAGTGACCTCTAAAGTTTCTACACTTAACTATTTTCAACTAATAAAGTCACCAACCAAGTAACTTTCTAAAGAAAAAAATCACCTCTAAAGTCCCTACACTTAACTATTTTCAAGTAACTAAGCAACCATTTAAACTACATTCTAAACAAATAAATCACCTCTAAAGTACCTACACTTAACCATTTTCAAGTAACTAAGCCACCAATCAATTACATTCTAAATAAATAAATCACCTTTAAAGATACTACCATTAACCATTTTGAAGTAACTATGCCACCAATCAAACCATATTCTAAACAAAAAAATTACTTTTAAAGTCCTTACACTTAACTATTTTCAAGTAACTAAGTCACTAAACAAGTCACATTCTAAACAAATAAATCACCTTTAAAGTACCAACCAAATGATAGAAGTTCAAGTTCACAATACAAGAAACAAGCAACAACAAGAACAACGAGATGTCAACAACAATGACAGTGAATCGTACAAGGCCTCACACGGCTTCACTAGACTTTAATATGAACTATAACAAGAAGATAATAACAATGCTAGTGAATCGAACAAGGTCACACACGGCTTCACTAGACTTCAATATGAAAAATAACAAGGCTTCATTATAACAAATTAGAGAGAAGTCAACTTACCTTATCTTGGCCTAAATTAAAGTGAAATAGATAAGCAAACACTGGAAAAATAGCAAAGCAATCCTTTTCTTGAATTCGGATTCTGTCAAACGGTAACATCAAATTCCAAGCAACCCATTAGGCTAGTAGAATTTAAAAAAAAAACTGATCATTATGCAAAATAACAAAAATCTTGGCATCCTTATTTTCTCGTATTTTAGCTCAAAATCACCATAAATAAATCACCAACATACTAAAACTACAATGGACTATCAATAAAAATAAACCCTACATTACTTGCTAAACCACACAAAGAGGAGAACTTTTAGCTAAAATTGAATCTTGACCTAATTAAAAGGAAATTTATTGAACTGAAATTGAATCTTGAACTAACTAAAAAGAAATTTTCATTATTTTTTTTTACTTTCAACTAACTAAAATTATGTAATGAAGCATAATAATTAAAATTGAATCTTTAACTAACTAAAAGGATATTTCTTCAACTAAAATTGAATCTTGAACTAACTAAAAGGATATCTCTTGAACAAAAATTGAATCTTCGACTAACTAAAACAAAATTTTCATTACTTTTTTTTACTTTCAACTAACTAAAATGATGTAATGAAGCATAATAACTACAACAAAAACTTTTTTAACTTTGAGCAAACTAAAATTACTACCAAGACATAATAAATTTGACCCTTTAGCTAGTATATCCAACAAGAAAAAAAAAGAGTTAAAGTTTTTGGAACTTACCGGAGCTTGGGGCGGCGAAAATCGACGGCAATGGGGGTAGATTTGTGGATTTAGAGGATTTGAGGATTTGGAGAATGTGAGAATCGAGTTATTTTGGGTGTGGGGGGGGGGGGGGGGGGGGGTGATTTGGGGTTTTTTCAGTTTAAAACCAATGGCGCGGGTCGGGTTTAATTAAAATATTTTTTTTAATAATTCACGAAAACCAACCACTTGTGGTCGGTTTTCCAAACGTTTTTTTTGGAAAACTGACCACAAGTGGTTGGTTTGTGGTAGGTTTTCGTGAATTATTAAAAAATATATATATTTTAATTAGTTAAAAAAATTATAAATTAGTTAAAAAATAAATTAATATATTAATTAATTAATTAATTAAGTTATATAAAATTTTACAAAAATTATCACAAATTAAACTATAAGTGTTCGATTTACTTTAATAATAATTATTATCGAAAAACAATCACATGTGCTCAATTTTAATAAAATGATTAAGTCATATAATTAATTATGTTATCATCATATTTAACGCAATGTGTATATGTATAAATCAGATACTTGGTTATTTTATCAACACATTAACATGAGTAGTATATTTCCTCAGTAATACAATAATATCAATGAATTTTGCGAATTATGATATTTTATATATTTATATATATACAATATCGTAATTAAAAGCTAATTAACCTAAAATTTATTGTAATTTACAAAATTCATTGATATATATATATATATATATATATATATATATATATATATCTTGCTCGCAATACAATGTGTTAATCCCCCTCCCCTGCTTCCTTCCTCCCCCTCTCATGCATATACCTCGTAATACTAGTCTTACGTTATTACAACTTCAAAAAAATACGCATGTCTACATTGACCGAAAATAGTATATCGACTTCCTCAATAGTTTGATATATAGATTCAGTTATCTAGCTTACGATTGCTAGATATGTCACTACACGATATATACATATATATACGTACAATAAACATCACATAAAAGATTTTACTATCCCATAATAATATACAACATATTTCACAAATACTCGAATGAATTATAGATTACATTATCTTATGTCATTAGTATACCTTCAC